>NW_011367172.1:112408-119466 GCF_000735185.1 Notothenia coriiceps
GAACATGTGAATGTTTGTTTTAGTTCGGAGTTTCTATTGTCTACACTTAAGAAGGTTAATTTAGAAAATATGTGATTCACTTTGAAAGTTACTGACTTTGACTTTTCTGTCTCAGTTTGCTCTTCTTGGGCGTCTGGCTCATGAGGTTGGCTGGAAGTACGCAGCCATCACAGCCACCCTGGAGGAGAAGAGAAAGGAGAAGGCTAAGCTGCGCTACGGCAAGAAGAAGTGTACGATCAAGCTGACCAAGGTGGCAGAAAAGAACGTTGAGAGCAAGATTGCAAAATACACGGACGTTCTGAAACAATATGGAGTCCTTGTCTGATCTAGTTGTCTCCGGTCAATAAAGAAAATAAATGTTTATAGAAAGTGTATTGACTGTTTCATTCCGCTTTGCTGAAAGTTGCACTTATATTGAAATAAAGTTAATAATTCCAATTGTATATATTGGATCTGGCCATTGTTCGCAGACTTGACTAAATGTTGAATGCTTAAGGGACATGGCCAACCAGAAGCCTGACTAACATTAAATGTGTGGGAGGAGATATTTGTGTTAATGACTTTCAGGCATGGGAATAAATACAGGCTTCAGGTTTGTATAATATGGTGAATTCTGAAGTACTAAGGAAATCAGTGTGGACTGTTTCATTTATGAAATAGGACTGAATGTCCTAAATGTTAGTGATCTGGGATTCAAAGGACTAACTGGGAAGTATCACTGGTTTGAAATAAAAGTGTAAAGGCTTCAACGCTGTCCCCACAAACTAATGAATTAAGACATGCAGAAAAGTAAGAATATTTGCGTTGTTCACATTATGTCCACCTTTCTCCTTATCTAAACAATTGTGGCACGTGCCATTTAAGCATACCGATGTTTCCACTCTTGTAGTATAAAGACAAGTGTTCAGAGTGCTAGATGATTTTGCATCTATTGCATTGAAGTTTGCCTATTTAATTTACTGATAGTTTACAAGAAAGTTAAAATATGGTTGTCACCGTTGTGGACTTCATTCATTTACTTTTGTCACAGTTTGTAAAAAAAGAAAATGGTAGATTTATCAATCCTGAGTCACAGCGACCACTGTGGATCAGCTTCTCTACCAGCAGAGAGCAGTGTTACCCTCATTGATTTGGAATCAATTGTGGAGATTCTCTTCCAAGCCATCTGATAAAAACAAAATACGTTTTCTCTTGCGCCAATAAATTAAGGCAAAAATATGACTCATCTTACTGACTTACCCTTGTCATAAAAAGTGGACATTTTTCAAATCTGTATGTAAAATATGATGCGATCTGTCAAGAACCTGTATACAAATAAATGGGTTAAGTAAAAAACAATCCTAAAGAAGTGGACTTTATATGTGTTAACTTTCAGTCTTAAAAGTGTACCCTCCAGAAAATAAAGACACAATCCAGCTAATTCTTACAGAATAATTTATTTTTTTAACAACTATTTATTCAGGTTGGTCCAAAAATGATCACAGAAATGTAGCTGCACTTTACTGGTGAAACTACTGGATCTCATGGGAAGGAAAGAAGTAATTCCCTCTTTTACTGGTGCTCCAAAATAAGCTTTTGAGAGATGATTGGAACGTTAATCAGTCAAAAATCAGATCCACTACTGATTTCCCCCAGCCTTTCTGCCTTTTTATCACCGTGTTTTTTTCTTTCCTGTTTAATTTGAAAGATTTTTAGTTCTTAAGATGTGAAAGGAAAATCCAGTTTACATAAAGAAATAAGTATCATTTCAAAAGTGGAACCTATTAATCATTTTGTGAATTATCTTTGGGCCATGTGAGAGGTCCCAACTTTGGTCAAGACACGTTGGTTGTGTCCTGTTTTTGAGCTTATTTATTAATGAATATTAATTTAGCTTTTAACTGAATTGGATTTTATTCTTCTTTTATTCCTTTTTATTATGTATATGTGTATATATATACATTATATATGTGTACATAATTTAAATATGTATATAGGCCTATTTCTTTATTTTGTCTCACAGATCTATGTGTTACACTCAGTATTGACCGGGAAGAGGGGTATTGTTTTTATTTGTGAATTGTCTATGTTTTAAACACATGTGGCAATAGAAAAAGGATCTATAAGTTATCAGTTATTATTTGTGATTTGCTTACATCTTCCTTTTCTCCAACTCATTTTAGCTAAATGTCCCAATTCCTCTGTGTTGATTGGAGGGTAATAGAGATCAGCTGTTGCAGGGTGTGGGGACTGACTGCTAATTAAAAAAGTGAGAGCAGCTTGTTGCATTTCTCCTTTTGGTCAATAGGGCTGTGATGACATGACACCCTCTCTTTAGGACTTCAGAAAAGTGGAGACTGCAGTACACACACACACACACGCACTCTCTCTCTCTCTCTCTCTCTCTCTCTCTCTCTGATCCTGGCAGTGGCTGAGTGAACATGCATTCATCATGGCAGCTTCCCCCAACGAGTCAACGCCTTTAGCTTGCTAGGCTACACTTGGGTCATGGAAATGAGTAAGTCTGGATAACAGCGTAAATGTAGTCATTTTAATAGATGCACATCCTTCTCTGTTCACAGGGCTTTATGCTTATACTCGCCCACAATTTCTTTGTTTGCAGTCTAAAATGTACACGTGCTTTGACGTTGATGCTAAGCTAAATATGCTCTCGTCGGTAGGCTCCATGTGGCATTGCAAAGTGCTAACGTTTATAATTGACAATTGGCCTTTTTTTCCTAAGGAGCAACAACGTTTTAAAATGGCGTGTGAGTTTTTACTATGTATAAAACGTGACCGGCAACATTAAGCTATTGAATCAGTTTTGAAGCACGTGTTTAATAGCTGTTACATATTTAAAGCAAGCTTATAGGATGGCCAATGTTAGCCGTATTTATTTACAGCTCAAAAATATAATGCAAGTATTAATATCCTCACTTTCCAACCTGCAGGTTCTGGTCTGCTGCTTGATGGCAGGGGCCATTTACTCGGTCGGCTTGCTGCCTCGTGGCTCAACAGGTTATGTCGGGTAAGTCATTATAGCAAGCATTAACACTTAATTAAAATACCCAGCAGCAACTGAAATGAGACCCTGCTCTTTTCATAAATATTAAGATTACCAAAGAGGAAATTAAGCTGCTTTGCCTCAGTCTGTCAATGATGATCACCTTACAGCTTTGCTTGAGTTTAACGACCATGAGAAAACTCACATGCACTACCATCTGAGACAGTATGCAGGCGATGATTAATGTGAGCACATTTTATTGTTCTCCAAATGCTAAACTACAGTTTTCTTTTAGGACACGTAGTGTTGGTGAGATGTGAAGGCATCAACATCTCTCAAAACTTCTACCGTAACACGGGTAAGTAGAATTTATGCTCAAAAGAACCTTATTTCCATTGTGCCTTATGCCTGTTGTCAGTGATGATTTCCTACTATATTGTTCGAGTTTAATTGACCATGAGACCACTACATGCACTACCATCTGAGACAGTATGCAGGCGATGATTAATGTGAGCACATTTTATTGTTCTCCAAATGCTAAACTACAGTTTTATTTTAGCAGACGTAGCGGTAGTGTTGGTGAGATGTGAAGGCATCAACATCTCTTGAAACTTCTACCGTAACACGGGTAAGTAAAGTTTATGCTCAAAATAACCATATTTCCATTGTGCCTTATTCCTGTTGTCAGTGATGATTCCCTACTATATTGTTCGAGTTTAATTGACCATTAGACCACTACATGCACTACCATCTGAGACANTATTTATCTTATTTATGGTAATTTATTTAATTTTTTTTTATTTATTTATCTTAGAATTTTATTTTGATTAGAACATAGGTTAAAGAGTTGGAATGATGTGATGATTCATACTCATGTACAGTAGGTGGCGGTATGCACATTTTAAGTTGTTTGCAATCCGCCAAAAGCAAGAGAAGAAGAAGAAGAAGAAGAAGAAGTCGTCACTTCCTTCTGCCCCTGCCTTTTAGAACGGGCAGCCCCGTACGTCTTTCTTTTCGCACATCATGGCGGACCGGTTCAATAAGGTAAACTGCAGCGGCCGAATTAGAATCATAATTTTTGCTATTTAGGGGTTGTTAAATCTGCTACTTTATAGTTAACCTGTAAGCCGTAACCACAGGGCTCCTTGCCGTTACTTTTTTTTGGATCGGTGTTACTCTTAGGACCTTATTTTGGAACTTGTTTGAGACGCCTAGCCGTGCCTGAGTGAGTGGACATGCCTTCAACATGGCAGATCCCTAACGTGTCAACGCCATTAGCCTGCTAGCTTAAACTTGGGGCATGAGAATGTGTACGTCTGGACAACAGCGTAAATGTAGTAATTGTAAGATGCACATCCTTCATTGTTTAAATAGCGTTATGCTTTTATACTCGCCCACCGTTTTATGTTTGTTGTCTAAAATGCATTAAGCGTGCTTTGACGTTGATGCTAAGCTAACGATATGCTCTCGTCGGTAGGCTCCATGTGGCATTTATTACAAATCTCAAAGTTCTCTAACGTTTCTAATTGGCAATATTTGATTTAAATGGGCCATGGTTGTCTTTTTTCTTAAAATTGCGTGTGAGTTTACTATGTATAACATGTGACTAGCAACATAAATAATTCAATAAATTTCTGAAACGTGTGTCGGATTTTGTTAAATATGTAAAGCAAGCTTGTAGAATGGCCAATGTTTTTCCGTATTTTCAGCTCAGAATTATTGTGCCGATATTCATTTCTCACTTTCCAACCTGCAGGTTCTGCTGCTTGATGGCAGGGGCCATTTACTCGGTCGGCTTGCTGCCCTGGTGGCTAAACAGGTCCTTTTGGGTAAGTTTTATTCTTTTTAAGTAAACCCATATGTAATTTAATGCTGGAAAACTATTTCCTCTAAAGTCATTTATAGAAAGAATGAACCCTTGATTAAAAATACCCAGCAGTGAATGGAGTGAGACCCTGCTCTTGATAAATATTAAGATTACAAAAGGGGAAATTAAGCTGCTTTGCCTCAGTCTGTCAATGATGATCACCTTACAGCTTTGCTTGAGTTTAACGACCATGAGAAAACTCACATGCACTACCATCTGAGACAGTATGCAGGCGATGATNGTAGTGTTGGTGAGATGTGAAGGCATCAACATCTCTTGAAACTTCTACCGTAACACGGGTAAGTAGAATTTATGCTCAAAAGAACCTTATTTCCATTGTGCCTTATTCCTGTTGTCAGTGATGATTCCCTACTATATTGTTCGAGTTTAATTGACCATGAGACCACTACATGCACTACCATCTGAGACAGTATGCAGGCGATGATTAATGTGAGCACATTTTATTGTTCTCCAAATGCTAAACTACGGTTTTCTTTTAGGACACAAAGTAGTGGTGGTGAGATGTGAAGGCATCAACATCTCAGGAAACTTCTACTGTAACAAGCGTAAGTAGAGTTTATGTATGCTCGACAAAACACTTTTCCATTGTGCCTTAGGATTTGCCTGTTGTCAGTGATGATTCCCTACTAATGTTGTTCGAGTTTAATTGACCATGAGACCACTACATGCACTACCATCTGAGACATCAGCATTTAATACCGCCACAATGGCTGCCCCTGCTTGGAGTCCTTGAAGTATTTGTGACTCAGTTCAGTGTTTACATTTTGTTCCCCTCTACAGTGAAGTACCTGGCTTTCCTGCGTAAGAGGATGAACACCAACCCCTCTCGTGGACCTTTCCATTTCAGAGCCCCCAGCAGGATCTTCTGGAGGACTGTCAGAGGTGAGCATGAAACTAAGTGTAAAGTTGGGAAGGGGCAACTCCCAACAAATGAAATGTAATGCTGAAATATTCTTGTATTGGGAATATCACAGCATTTTCTGTGAAATAAATTGCCTTTCAGTGTCAAAGCTATTACACTCAAACAAGTTGTTCAGTTGAAATGCAGTAAATGGGCTTTATCTGTGGGCTGCACATTGGACAGGCATTATTTACTTTAGCAGAGATTTATTTCTCCACCATGAAATGTGGCTGAGACACCATAAGTCTGGTTGCAAGGCCTAAACCTTTTAATCATAAGAACCAACAAAGGTCCAGTGTTGGCTAAAATATAATTCTGTGTAATCTAGGTTAATATTTGGTAATACAGGATCTTGGCATTTATTTGACCCAGCACAAGTTGTTCCTTGATTGACAGTGATGAACACTATCCTAAAACTGATCATCCATTGATGAGACAACTTTTCGGATCTGATTACTGAGTTGAGAAGGGGACATTCATGTGTGCTTGGACAAATAAACTTTTGATTCAGGTTTAATGCATTGGCTATTTGAAACTTAATTGAACTAACAAGTATTCTCTGTTTACAGGCATGTTGCCCCACAAAACCAAGAGAGGACAGGCCGCTCTGGACAGGATGAAGGTGTTTGACGGTATCCCCCCACCCTATGACAAGGTGATTATTTCAATTGAAAAACAAAAGGCCACATTGTATGCTATGTGGCCCTGACATGTGTCCTCTGCTGTCTGTGATGTTAACATTTATACTTACTTACCTTGTTTGAGTTATGACTCTGAAAACAAACTCTCTCTGAGACATGCAAGCCTATCAATGCAAAGACATTTTGTTTTGTTCTTTTACTGATTTTGGCTTTGTTTCCACAGAGGAAGCGCATGGTTGTTCCAGCTGCTCTTAAGATTGTGCGCCTGAAGCCCACTCGCAAGGTGAGCATCCAATATCTGTCTCAAGAACAGAGTAAATTGTGTTTTGGTAGCTGAAAAAAAGCTGCCCCTTCCTTACAGAGCCCCTCCTCCAACACACACGAACGTGCACATGACCAATGAGGGCACAAGATAAGTTTGTATCCGGGTTGGCTAAAATAATTGGTCTTGGTTTTTACAGCACCACGGCTTCCACAATTACTTTTTTTTAAATGTATTTATTGTCAAAGCATTTAATATATTCATTGCCATCGGGATGTTAAGAGCATTCCATGGAATATAACAAGAAGTGTATCTCGAGCCGGTTTCTCAAACTTACCTACCCCTCCTTTAAGTTGGCGTGATGTTGAAGTCTCCTGCTGTAG
>NW_011367173.1:0-15310 GCF_000735185.1 Notothenia coriiceps
GAGACTGGCGGCCATCTTGTATTTGTCCTCTCACTGTCCTCACAGGTCAAATCTGACTTCCCTCCACATCTGAAAATAAACCTTATGGTATGCACTAACTATGCTAGAAATTTCATTTTTTTCTCAAAGTGCACATTGTTATATGAGAGCTTATCCGCTGTACTATAACTGACAAACAGGCAAAAGCAGCTGTCCATATAGCATTATCTTTTTTCTTTGATAATAAATGCTTGCAAGGACAAAACTACAGAACCGCTGGACAATTTAATTATTTTTGAATGCAAGATCACTAAAGTGGAAATCTGAATTAGCCGTGACTGTGAATCGAGTAGTGCGCCCACGTGGTCTGACACCAAACATCCACAGATTTGACCCTGGGTTGACCTTCTGTTCTGCTCCAGTAGATGACACATTAACCGTGGTATTATTCCATTAATGGGGAAATTGAGTTTGGTCCACATCTTGTTGGCTTCGGCTTGAGTGGCAGGAACTGCTGACAAATGGCTTTTTTAACCTCCTCCCCAATCCAAGCAGCAGATCTACAGTACCGATTGGCTATGGTGCACCGCCAGCCCCTTATGGTATTTATGTGCACAACAATCGGGCGGGTTCAGACATATGGGATATCTCCATCTGGGACAAGGAAGTGGAGCAAAATCACTACATGTACATTTATACTGTAACTTATGACCCATATAGTGCTGTAAAAGCTTTGACAACACTGACTGGCTTTAGGAAAAAAAACACCTTTCTATGCTTTCAGATGTGTGTTTCACGATGAAATCAAGAGCACAAGCAAAATACGACATCCTTCAATTTTCAGGCAATGATGAATTTGTCTTCCTGTTTGCAGATCTTTGAATCCTTCCATGCCTTTATATGGATGTTTGGATCTGTTCTAATAGACTATCTGATACTGCCATTCATTGAGGAATAAATCACATTGGTGCTTAATCATCAGTTTACACATGACCTGACAATTTCTATCATTCTGCTATTTGTACAGCGTACAGGAAAGAGGTGCTGTTTAATGAGGTATGTATTATTACAAGAACTTTGGTTCTGTCGAATAAGAAAACATAACCATCAATATCTTTGTACAGGGGGAGCATCTTTTTTTTTAAATATATAAATAGTTTGAAGATAATCATAGAAGACTGTAAAAGACAAAAGATGAGCCAGATTATCTAAAACAAATTTTTTGGGAGTGGGGTAGCGATAACGTTGTTATAAATTCCCAACTGCCCTGGAAAAATGCTTTACTACGCCAATTATAGCATATTAAAGTCAATCCAGAAAGTTGTCTGAACCTTTTTTTATTATTATTTTACAATGGATGTTGGTTATCATCCAAATAATAGGACACAAATTTACATAGTTTTACATTTGCTTTAAACTATGTAATTATTATTAACTGGTTTGGCCATAGCAGAACAATTTTACAAGTGTGATACAAAATTGTACAATACTGAATCAATCAATATGATAAGAAAGTGTTTTACTATTGCTACTGTAGTGTAAATTAATTTCTAGTAGTTTAATATTTGGGAAATGGCAATTATGTTAAAGTGACTGAAACATCAAAGCAAGATGTAAGCAGCAACACAAAGATTACATTTGCAGCATCAACAGGTCAAATTTGAGGGAAAAAAATGAGTTATGTTGAAGATTTCAATATCTCTACTTTCTTGTCGACCGGGGGCCAAGGACAAGGAGAGGTGAGGGCCAGGACACGAGATAAAGACTGAATCAGGGCATGTGTGTGTGGAGGATGGGGCTGTGTATGATGAAGAGAAAGTAGAGGAGAGAGGAAAAGCAAGACAAGTGATATAGTGAAGACGCAGTGGCCAGCAGAATAGTAATTTGTTGAGATAAGAGGCTTATTATTCAAATAAAGACAACCTTTCATTAGAGAAAGGAGTTGTGAGCAAGCGTCAGACAACCAGGGAAACAGCTCTGATTTATAACCAAATTCCGAAATCGTCACCATCTCTGTAACGGGCCGGAGCTGATAATGACAGCGATGAAGCTGATATAACCGACTCATCCTCTGCGGGAAGATAAAGGGAAACGTTCTTTTGGTTTAGCGAAAGTGGACTGGTCTCGAACCAAAGTCAGGTCCGCGAATCGTCTGCTGCTGACTGGTGTGGTCGATGTCCTTAGCAGCCGAGCGGGTCGTTTTTTAAAACCCCTGCAAAGAGAACACCAGCCTCGTAATTTAGATCCCAATTTCACGGGACGCTGCTTCTCTCGACAGGAAGAGGATATGAGAGGGAGAGATGCCCGAAAGCAGAGTCACACCTTACTTTTATCACGTCAACAATGCTCCAGGATTACTGCCCCCCCTCTGATGCCTTTTATGTCCTCCCAGCTGGAAGAACCACATTCCTCCTAATTTATACATCTGCAATGTTAATTACCAAAAACACAGAAACATATACCTACTTCTGTACCATTAGAATTGGACGTGAGGAGGAAATACAGCAAAAGCACTTACGTTTGTCTGAGTCTGAATAGATCTTGCCCGAATACTTCAACTTGTAAATGACAAATGAGCAGTGAGCCTGTCACACCTAATGTACTAACAAGTAAAGGTATTGAAAAGGGAGACTTTTAATGATGCACAGGCATCCTTCAGGCCAGTCAGTGCTGTTGTATTAATTACGGGAACACAGCGTGCAAATGTAAAATCCTTCGTAGTTTCATCAAACTGTGTCTCAGTGTTTTAATTAAAAGTTCCAAGTTTTAATATATATTCCTACAATTTCTATATAGTCAGCAAAAGGCCCCGGGTCAGTGCAACGATGAGTCATACCATCTCATTTAATCAGTTCGACCTGTGACATTTCAGCAACTCTGTAGTATGTTTCAAAGGCTAAAAGTGATTGAAAATATTGGCTAAAATGTAAGATTACTTAATATGCAAACTATTTCACTAGATCAAAGGTTTGGTTAACAAAAAGGGAATAATGTCCACCTTGCTTTCTCAAATTCCAAGCTGATGTCTCTAATGTCTTGTTTTTTTTGTCCAAAATCCAAATATTTTCGGCCTGAAAAGAAATCCATTATTAAAATAGTTGGCAACTATTTCTCTGTTGATCGACTTATTGTTGCAGCTCCAATTTATTGTGTTCAAAACAATGATAGCAACATTTTGAGCTTAGCCTAGCAAGTAAAGTAGATAACTAACTAGCCTATGTCAAAGAGAAAAAAAACGCCAAACACTAGTATACAAAAAGTCAGGTTGTTTAGAGTAAAACTAAGGTTGAGTAAAGATCTTGTGATATGCTTTGTACAGTCACTGGACCCAACTGTTGTTACCATGATATTCCATATGAGTATGTACTTAAAATACACACATAAAACATGTATAACATTGTTGTATTTGTTGGAAGGCAAGCTATACCAGCATTTTCCTCTTGCTTCCAGCTTATTTTCTTGGCTAAACAGGTCATAAGTGTCTCTGTTTTGCTTCATAGCTAGGTGCAACTAGGTTGGTGCTCCTTAAAGGGTTAGGGCCTATGTCGTTGTACCTCTCTTTAACACAAAAAGCATCTTTATGTATCTGCTTTCAACATGTGGGTTGGTCAATAGCAGCAAATCAAAGGTGATAGATCCACGTTCTTTCAAACTTTCAGGTGAAAACTTCATCAAAAAGAAAGAGACTACAGCTGCCTAACTTTCTCTTTTATCTCCCTTCACTTTATCTTAATTTATTTTGTGTTGGGAAAACAGGATTAAATCTAAACACCAGACTGATGTCTTTGATACCATTTCCCCCAATCAATATGTCTGCCTACGGGCTCAGTGACAAAGACGGGCTGAAGTGTTAGTTTGAGAAACCAGCTTCGGTTCGCAGTACTGGCTGGTGCGGGCCATGCTCTGCAGTATAGTCACTGTGCATTTCCATAAAAGAGACTAATGAAAACCTAATGAGAATGGGCTGGAGCAGCTTATGCACATTAACAAAATTAGCATATAAAACACATTCACGAGTGGGCTACTACACACATCTACATATACACAAAGACACAAAAAGATAAAAACTGCAAAACAGTTTTACAGCTGTGTTTCTTATGTCTAGAAATCTAGCTTTCTAAAGAGATGTCCCTTCCCCTTAACTTTACACAAATACAATTCAGTTTTTCCCTGTCTTAGTGAAAAAGCATTGGTGTGCTACGATTTGCAGATGTTCGTGTCCATCAACCAATGGGACACTGAGTGACTGTCAATTATGGGTACCAAGAAGCATTTTGGTACAAAATCTGCATCAGCGGTTTACATTTTCCTCCGCCCTCCAGTACCTCCTCTCTTCTACTGCATTAAACATACATCTTTCTCAATTACTGCGGATCATCATCACTTCCAGTCCCAGCAGGGCCCAGGCAAAATAAAGGTGATGGTGTGCATGCATGAACGTGTGTGTTTCTGGGAGTACTGCCATGCTTCACTGCATACCGATGGCAGCAGCTCTACGTCAACAAGCCTTTCCTATACTATTCTCTGGTCAGGTGACACCATATTAGCATAAACATGTCACATACATCCGAGTAATAGATTTTCGAGCGTTAACGCTTGGCGAGAGTACGTTGTGTAGGTTCCAATATCAGCGTAATTTCCATTTAAAAAGGCATGCAAATGGTAGATAGACGGGAAAGATAGTGTAGTAGCAAAGTAATTTGCAGTATAGCTACAAGGTTATTAGAAGCAGGGGCTCATCTGAGAAAAAAGATAAGAACATTATGTGATTTTAGAAGATGGAACGATCATTTTCATGGGCCATAGAAGATTTAAATTAAAATTATCGAAATGTATTTATTAGGGCCGGGACTTTAACGCGTTAATTAAGATTAATTAATTACACAAAAATTAACGCGTTAAAAAAATTAACGCATTTTAATCGCACTTATTTTTGCACCGCGGAACGTTTCTCACTGGATGAGTTTCAGGGGTACCGATTATACTGAAGCACCAACTAACGTTCATTACTTCAGACAAAAACAAAACACAGTGAACAATAGTCAAACGTGAACGAAGAAGCTGATGAGACCGCTTTGGTTGGCCCCGTGAATGGGACATTTTGTTTTAAAAAACGGACGGATGGAAGCGTCAATAAGAGCACGGTTGTTTGCAAATTATGCAGAAAGGAATTCGCATATCACCGCAGCACATCAAGCCTCAAGTATCACCTCAATGCAAAACATATAGCAGCTAGCGTGGAAGCTAGCGTGGACGTTAGCCCGACTCGGAGTACAAGGACCCACACCCAATTCGCGTTGATCAAACAGTGGCCTATGCAACAGAGAGATTTTATTTTTCATCAGGATATTGGAAGAATAGGAGGGATTGAGGTCAATCACTGGCACTTTTTTATTTTATTTTAAATGGTACACTTTATGTTGAACTATCTATTACGTTGTTGGTGCAACTGGCACTTTATGTTGAACTGTTTATTGTTTTGGCCAAGGTTATTGAGAGAGTTGGACTGAAATTTATTAGATTTTTTAAATCAACTGTTGGTAAATCAACAAAGTCTGTTATGGCCTCTGAAGCAACAGAGAGATGTTTTCTAATAGTCAGGGTTTCCAATGTTCTGAATGTACTTGAAAGTATTGTGTTTTACTTAAAAAACAAAGTGTTATAGTTTACAGAAGGTCTACCTACCTATAGGCTACCTGAATCTCTGAAATGTACTATATTCCTAAATATGCTATTGCTACACTTTATGGCAAAAATTGCACTTTTCTGTTGGTCTTGGTTAAGAACCTCCTTGAATAAAATAAACAATGTTTTGTTGCTTAAGCTTATGTATTCAGTCATTATTCAATGGTATACTAAAATCCATGTGAAAAAAATTGCTTCTCACTGTTCTCAGGTCAAATATTTATATGCGATTAAAAATGCGATTAATTGCGATTAATTAATTACAAAGCCTGTAATTAATTAGATTAATTTTTTTAATCGAGTCCCGGCCCTAGTATTTATTGTATACAATGTACAATACAATGTTTAGGAAAGTAGCATATTTACACTAGGCTGTACATGAATTCTATATATTTAATTGTATTTTACACAAACACATTTTTACTACCCCAAATTGTATATTGTAAGACACACATTTGCTGCAAAAATTATTCAGTTGTGTATCTGAGGTGAAGATTGGAAACTTTCAAAGAGAGAGTGAAATACTTTCAAGTTATTTAAGCTTAATTTTTCAGAAATCTTTGACTGTTTTCTGTTCAAGAATGTATTTTTATTGAAATACCAATGACTAAATAAATGAATGAAGATAGCACAACGTCTCCTGAAATACAAACGGTTAGTGGCTGTAATGACAACAGCAACATGTCAGCAGTAGATAATCTGATATTTCATTTAAAACACAATTTCCAAATGCATGGATTTACTGTTTGGATTTTGTGAAATTAACCTTATAACTTATTTGGTTTGAAGGTCAAAGTAGTCAGTCAGCAGCAGAAGAAAAGAACAACGTTTGCCTTTGAGTGCCTTTACGATACAAAAAGTTATAGCTTTGAATTGACACTATAAAAATCCTAATATACTTGTACTGCGCTTTGTACTTGCCCAAGCATTTACAAGCCGTTATTAAAATTCATCATTTTGAGGGAACATGGAGACCATTTCTTGCCATAAAAACAATGTCAACTGAGTGGTACGGGATTATGGGTTTGGTTTTATAAGAATGTCCGTTTGAAGGATATTTCAGGTCGTCAGGTTCAGGTTCTGCATGTAGCAGCGTTATTCAAACCAGAGAGCACTTACTCACATCGTTCGGTAGTTTTGATACATACATTAGATGATATTGTATTGAATTGCGGGTCTTTATATACCGCCCTGCTTGTTTTAAATGGCTGCCTATATGCCCTTATGACTATACTTGACTAGGCGCGAAGGGGGAAGAATAGAGTTGCATAAAAACAGAGGGGGGTGTGTACTAACAGAAAACACAAATGTCTCTCGCTAGACTTGTTTGGGATCGACACATTCATGAAAATATAAACCCATGTTATCTTAGAGGATGAATGACTAAATCTGAAAAACGTAATACATAAGAGGTAAAAATCAGGATTTTAACTACACCAGGTCTAAAGCAAGGACACTGTGCTTGAACGTGTGTTTATTTACCCAAAGTGTCTTTTGCATTTTCTCTAATTTGCAACATTGTTGATCTGTTTCAATAACCGGAAATGTCTGCGCCATCTTGAGTAGCGTCCCGGTGGCCTTATTTTTGCCGGAGGATCGAGGAACTACCAGACAATCCTCTGGTGAAATCCTCAGACACTCGCCCCGCCCCCTTACTGTGTATCACTCACTGATTGGGCGATGCAGTGCATGCACTGATCTGGCTGCTGTGAGACGATCAGCTGTGCGGCGTCATCACAAACGGACGTCGCTTCACGTGACGCTCCGGAGGAAAGGACGTCCCATTGCTCTTAAAACTAATTTCCCTGATTCTCGTGGTTTCCTTGCGTCTCTCCATGCTTCCCTGGTGGGAGGGACTAAACGCAGGGAAACAACGCAACTGAGGGACACAAGGATTTCATTTAACCGAAGTGAGATGCAGCCAGAGACGTCAAATTGACAACTTGGACGCCATCATTATTGCTGCAAAAGAGCATTATGCTATGCAGTGCTCCCTGTGTTCCTTTATGGAACAACCTGCACTTAATATTAAAAAAAGAAAAAGGATTTTTCTTCAAGAAAAGTTAAAGCAGCTTTTCGTGGAGCGATTATAGTTCACTTAAAAGCTTGAGCCATAGGCAAAGAGTGGCATGGGGGTAGGAAGGTTTATGGTGTAGTTTTCATTTCTCATGTGTTTTTCTTTCAATTAAGGACCCCTTTGTAATAATGCTTTCTATTCTCTTGGATTTGTGTGTCATGATAATCTTGTGCTTTTAAAGTCCTATTTAAAAAAAGAAAGGATTACACTGTACTATAAACATATCAAATTTTCCGATCAACCCTAAAGCAACAAAAACCTGCCAAATAAAAACGAATGGGATGGGTGACATGCATCAGAGCTTTTGTTACATAGGGCATCTGGTTGGAAACGGCTACGTCTCCAAATGTGTGTGGGTGTTTGCTTGTTTGTGTGTGTGAGACTGACAGCTAGTCAGACTGAGGGACAGGATGACTGATGACTACCGCCCTCTGCTTGGGCAGGTGAGTCTCCCAGAACGGATAATAAGGTTAAAGAGAAGGGGCTGCCATTCATTTGAGTTCACACCTCGACCGCACACAATGAGTCAGACTTTGTGTGTGCGAGGGAGACTTGTTGTTTATTGTTACTTTTTTTGTAGTCCAACTATGTTTCCCTCAAGGTGAAACATCAGGGGTGTGGGCACAAAGAAACCCTCCACAGCAGAGAAGTTGAACATGGCCACTTGACAATTTTTCTTGTTCAGGGTTCCTCTCAAATGTAATGAAAACACTGTGGCTGAGGACCAATTTGACATTCTGGGAGAGTTTCTCCAAGGAGAGCTACCACATACCTAAATATGCTCAGGGACACTAGCCATCCCCCTGTACAAAAACTGTTTTCAAGAAGAGACTATATACAGTATATGATGCAGGTTCAGCTTCCACAGTTTGCTGTGTAGAAAATACAGTTGTTGCTCCAAGTAAAAATCAACAATTCTATCAATGGCTGTTGGTATCTTCAGTTTGTGTTTAATGTAGGGAAGAAAATGTCATACTTTCATACTACAGGACTCCTGACATTACCATTGGTAACACATGGTTTGGTCACACCGAAATAATCAGCCATTACACAGTTTCTTTTTTGGAATGTGGTAACAGCTAAATTGATTGTTTCTTAAAGTTGTACGCTAATCCATTCACATTAAATGCAGCAAGAGATACGCACAGAACAGTAGCTGCAAACGACAAACGTTCCACATGCACAGACACAGGCTTTGCCTCAACCATCCAGCGGCATTAAAACTCAAACACTCGCATGAAGAGACTTTTCAGACGAGAAAAAACAGCCAATGCATTTCTTGCTACAAGTCAAGGTGTACAGTATATCAGATGTCTACATTTACTCCCAGAAAATGACTGAAATGCAAATGTTTACTGACTGGACTTTTCCATTGAATGCAAAGGACGTTATAGTCTTGTTGCGTTTTGTAACTAACATGTGATTTTCCATTAACAACTCCTTTAGTTGTTAATGCTGACTAAGGTATTATGTAACTAAAGTTTGTTAAAGCCTAATCTACTCTCATGTCCGTATTTGGGCGTCAATGCCATTAAACACCATCAAGCTAGCAGGCCCATCACTGGTGATTGATCTTGGAGTGACAATCTTTATTTAGCCTTTGGGGTACTCGGCTCTCCTCCCTCTCTCCCACTCTCTTATCTGCTCTGGACTGTTTGTTTTTTCAGTGTGCTGAGAAAAAGAACCGATCAATGTCGTGAGTTATGAAATGACAGTGGTGCCGTCTCTCAAACACTGCCACAGCAGACAGACACTCATTTGCCCCTTCTCCTCCACCACCACAGATACAACACATTCATCACCAATCTCTGTCTATTAGCCCTGTAACCACTGTCTGTCAGCTCGCTCCAACAACTCTGACAACTGGACTCCTGTACTAGAATCCTTCATTTTTTGTTTTACCTTCACGTCCTTAATTATCATAATAAACACTTCGAGGGTTATCTATAAAGCAACCATTTTCGGATATATGGACAGTTAAAGTAGTACTCCGCTCTTGCTTTTCCAACCCCAAGCTTTTATTAATTTATTAGGTGTCATTTTTGGTGTCAGTTTTCATCTATCCATTTCATCTGTATATTCGACCAATCCAGGGATAACACCTTAATTTCGCTTCACAAAAGACACATTGTGTACTTGCTTTTGTTCGGAATTAATAAAAAAAATGATATCCCCATTTTCACTGATCACGTTCCACTCAAAATAGACTACTTTCCTTAGGGAAACATCTTTAATCAAACACATGTGATCATAGATTAATTTATGTAGTAGTAGTTATTTTATTTATGTTAGCCCATGGCTCTCATGATATACAGAGCATGGATTTGTAGACCTTTTAAATTTGACGTTTGTAGACCTTTTTCTTCTACATATTTCAGATGAATAACACCATAAACTAAACAGACTGTTCTAATATACCTTCTAACCAAACCAGTTTAATGTTCTTGGTTATCAGATCATGTTTTCCAAGTTTTTTTCCTTTTCATTCATTTTGTCAATCCTATACACCTACAAAGTAGATGATGGTATACAAAGACTGTGAGTTCTCTGAAGTGCTGGATGCTTATCTATTCTTAGTTAGAGAATTCCCTCTTGTGCATCCCTACCATTGCTTTGACCCATTTTGGCCATTCTGGGAACATTAGAGGCATTAACCCATGATCAAAGTCACAGCATGTTGAGGTACCATTATTCCACATAAAAACTGTTGGGAACAGAATGGTTGGGTATAATGCAGTGACGAACTGGGACATAAATGATAAGTGATTTTAAAGTTATAATCCTTACGATTTCAGTTCAGATTAATTTAGCAGTACAGTTTAATTAGGTCCTTGAAATTTGGGGTCAGCAAACACTCTTTGGGCAGTTATGAAAAGAAAACAGAAGAGCAACTGGTGTGTCTACTGTATTCACAGAGAAGAGAAAAGAAACACGTGAGTCGAATAATATTTTTGTGAAAACATTTAAATTATATTTTGTAATTGACGCTTATTTAGATTCAGTGGATGATCAATCTTCTACCCGCACATGGTAAATCCGATTTTCTTATTTTTAAAGAATTAACATTTAATATTTTATTTAATTGACACTCTGAAGAACAAGCCATCTTCTGAGGCAAAAATAAATGGAAGAATTACACACTGGAACAAGCGAACTTCCGGATATCCCTGTAGTAATGAGACTACATGGCTGTGAAACGAAACCATTCAAGTTTAATACAGTCAAAATCCATTTACCCTGGCCAGAAAGTCTATTCTTGTGACAACTGTCATTTTTCCATTTTATACCGGCAGATTGGAGGGCAGCTTTTGAAGTCCTGGTCACTCTGAGAAATGTCTGCCACTGCCGCCATGATGAGAAGTGACTGGAGGATTCTTAGATTTATTAGCACTGTGCGAGCTGGTGTCTTCAGAGATTACGCCCCCTATCCTTCACCGTTCCAACGGCATGTCAAGCACCCAATTTCAATTTCCCTGGTGAGAGGATGGGAAGGCTCTGGCTGGCGACCCCCGCTCGTGACCCTGGGGTTTCACGATGGATGGGGGAGGTGGAGGGGGGACAGATACGGGATGCTCATGAATTAGGGATGACTTCAGCGGAGCGTTCAACTTTGGCCGTCCCGCCTGTATCGCCACAGAGAATCTCCCTGATAAATGGGCATCAACGGGAAGGACTGCTCTTCCTGGTTAGGTTTTCAGAGGAGCTCATGGTAGAGTTTAGCCCTGTTTAAGCCTATTTAAAGCATGGATCACATCTGCTGGCAACTTGGATTCTGCTCACTCATCAGTGGTTACAAGACAAACCTGAGATTAAGCTAAGCAAGTGCTTTGAGGATAAATTCATGCCTGTGGTCGAGGAGTTCAAGGACTATTGGAAAGATGGCTTTTCATAGATTGGTGGTTTTTCAAACCACTTGCGTATGCAAACGTTTTAGTTTCAGAATAGACCAAAATAGTAATTATAACCGTTTTGTCTTTATCAAGCTTTATCTTGAAGAAACCCACTAAAAACTGAATTTGAAGATTTACTTCTAAAAGTGTAATTAACTTACATATAACATTGATACCTTTTGGTATTCATTGCCAGGCTCTACTTTTACACACTGGTTTGGCTGCTATGGCTGAATAAATATCTGAAAAACAGAGCCCTCATTAAGGTTATTACCGTAATTTTCGGACTATAAGGCGCACCTGAATATAAGCCGCAGCAGCTAAATTGAATGATGTGTACATATATAAGCCGCACTGGAGTATAAGCCGCAGGTGTTTTAATGTTTTAAATTACCATATGTAAGGGTTCGTGCACAGAGGGGATTGTCGGGAAAGAGATGGCTGTTTGAGGAAGCTCCCATTTATTAACATTTCAACAAACAAGTTGCATATTTGCATAACGTAGACCCTCCAGAAAAACGCGATTCTGCGATCGCAGAATTTACCGCATAATCAGCAAAATGGCGCAGATTTTTAAAAGGCCCCATATTTATCAAAAGGCCGCATAATCCCCGCATTTTTCCACACAAAGTTGAGAGGAAAAAAAAGTTGACTCGTCTTGACGTGACGTCATCAACTCGCGCATCACAGAATGTAAACAACACTGTATAGGGTGAACGTGTGGAGCTCACACGATAGAGAAAACACCAAGATGAAAAAATCTAATCCATCTCATTTACCGACGAACATTTCTACTAAAGACCGGGCAAAAAGTGGGGGGAAACTATTCTGCACCCCATGCAACTGTGTGTTGGAGCATAAGAGAAAATCGACGGGGACGACCCACTTTGATTCATTCAAACATTCGAAAATGCTTTCTGCTGCTGCGGATAAGAAAGCCAAACAACTCACGTTCAGCGAGGCATCAACCTCCAAAACCCTTTCGAGGGCTACAAGAAACGAAGTGAGTAGCCTACAAGATTGAAGCTGCAGATAACGAACGAGTAAATGAAAACAGAATGAGGCAGAGAAGTGTGTCTGTGTGGGGGGGGGGGTGTGTGTGTGTGAGATTAAAAAAGCCCAATTGCTTTTACAATAAATAAACATTGAATGTGTTTAATTGAATAGTAAAGGGGTTTAACGTTAGTGGCAGTTTGTTTGTGAGAGAAAATAAATAAGACAGCCCAATATTTTTAAAAATTGTTATTCTTTTTCCCCACATATTTCGCAACTTTCCGCATATTTCGCAACTTCCCGCAATTTCGCCGCATAAAATCACATAAAAACCCCGCATGTTTAATCGCATAATCAAGGATTTTAGCCCGCATAATCAAGGAATTTAGCCCGCATAATAAAGGATTTTTGCCCGCGTTTTTCTGGAGGGTCTAATAACGTATTCAAGTGTTACCATTTAGTGCAATAGTAGCTACAGAACATGTACTGTGCTGTGTAAACTGTACTGTATCACATAGCGTTTCAGACACACAAACTTTTCAACTTTCAAACTCCCAGCGCACGTACCGGCAGTGATCTACAGCAGTGGTTTTCAACCAGTGGTACGGGGACAAACTGTCTCGCTCTCGTAATGTCTGTCTGTCTTGCTCTCGTTCTGCCTCTCGTACCACTCTCGGTTCCACTTTTACTTTTGCGCGCTACCTGTCTCGCTCTTTTCCGGCCTCCAGCTTTTCCTGCTGGAGCCCGCCGCTTAAAGGTGGGGGGCGCGGACCGGCCATAGAGCCCATAGAGTTAAAGGTGGTGGACTATAACCTGTAAAATCCATAGATTTAGGAGGTCCCCTAGTGGCCGTTAGCTGTAAAAATCCATAGATTAGCCGCACCGTTATATAAGCCGCAGGGTCGAAAAATGGGAAAAAAGGCGCGGCTTATAGTCCGAAAATTACGGTACTTACACCTGTGCTGTTCCTGCTAAGGTCAAATATCTTCAGTGGATTTTGATGAATCGGACATTAATGATGTCCAGACTAAAGCCCTTTGTCCCCATTACCTACTTGCCACCACAAATGAATTGACATACCTTTCATACACGCCCTGTCTTACGAAACAGTCATTTATCCAACTGTGTTACTTTATCTTTATTCCTACTCAATAAACTACAAGATAATATACCAGAAATGTGTTTAAACCGAGCGAATATGAGAGGTCTCGGAAACAAAAACATAATTGGAGGAGGTTGAACCCTCGTGCACAAGTATAAGAAATTCAATATATTCGATCATCTTTTTTCAAAACAACAGATTAGAAGTTGATGACGTCTGACGGAACTGATTTTATTTGCCTCAACTTTTTGGAAAACTAACAGGAGCATTTACTGATTCACATCCTCAGCTATCAATGTGAAGGATCATATTTTTGAGTGGCAATCGATCTTGAATAACCTTTTTCATTTGTTGATGTTACGAGGCTTGCAAGACTTTGAATGCTGAGGTTTTATATTAGTAAACTGGTAAAGTATTTGTGATAATAATGTACTGACCATCCATTCTGAGATGATGATGTCCACCTTCTCCACCGGCAGCTTGATGTCTTCTATGCGCCCTTTGATCAGAGTGATCTTGTCCTCCAGCTGGTTGGACCTGTGGGAAACATGCAGAGCTCAGTGTCAGAGGACTAAGAGGAACATTGCCTTGCGCTTGCTGATGGTTCAAGTAAGCCTTGTACTGTAGTTTTGCTGTGATGCACAACATCCAAAGCCCCAATAGCGACTACATTATGTATAATTTTTGTATTTGTTTAATTATTATTCAAGCAACATTGGCCTTCATTCGGACTTTTGCTCAAATTCATAGTCACTGCTCACTTCTGAAGGAAATTTCTGATTGTTAAGCAGCTAAATGATCTACTATGCTGTGCTGTACAAGTAGTGTACAGTGGTTTTATTAGTTTATCAACAGCTGTATATTTTGCGAGCAGGAAAGGACAAAAGCAGTAATCTTGTGTGTCGTGAAGCCGAGACAAGAAGCTTAAAGATGCTAAAACACTCACTAATGCTCAAAGGACCTAAAGTTAGGGGATGACCATCACGAGAGCAAACCATTTATACATTACACAAAGTCACTTGAACCATTTTAATTACCAACTCAAATCTGCACGCATCACCATTTTCATCTTAATTTAAAAAATGGTCATGGGTGCAGATTTCAGCCTCACTAATCTTGCTTTAAGCCACTGAAGATAGAGCAGCTACCTGGCACGAACATTTCCGTCACATAAACTGAAAGTAAGCTTAACGTAATGGACGATGTGTACATATATGCATACTGTGCAGCAATATGGTTCCAAAAAAATGTTGGCCAACCTTTTAAACGTGTACATTATGTTCCTCTTATATTCGGAGCCGTGTAGGCTAGAAACTGTAATTGTGGGCCTGCAGGGGTGTCAGGCTCAGGTAGGGACAGTAAGATCAGTGCCGCCGTTTAAATGATCCTTCCTTTCAGAGCGGCCAGTCCGGGTATCAATCTCTGTGAATATTCCATTATCATGACAGCTAATGTTACCGAGGACAGAACAATTACTCACAGCGGCCCAGAGTGCATTTCTGTGGCAGCGATCCTTATCTTGAACTGTCTCTCCCCTCTCTGCTACCGCTGCTATCACCTCCTCCCAGGACCCAGCGCCCCCCC
>NW_011367173.1:15340-16360 GCF_000735185.1 Notothenia coriiceps
TTACCCACAGCCCTGCACCTCCTACACCTTTCACAAGAGGGAAACACTGTAATCTCATTATTGGGGTAATTTAGAGGACAATGTCAGGACTCTGGGGAGAGAGTCAGTATCTGTGTGTGTGTGTGTGTGTGTGTGTGTGTGTGTGTGTGTGTGTGTGTGTGTGTACACATTTCATCATAGGAAACCAGTGTCTGCGAATAATTGCTACAATTTGATGTTGAATCTGTCCTTTTTAAACAGGTTTGCATTTTCCTCATCATTCAGACATTTGTGCTGTAGTTTAAAAGATAGCAAATTGAAAATATCGTAAACATTTTGGATAACTCGTATATTTGCCAACATTTATTTTACAAAATATACAGTATAAGGGAGAAAATAATATTTTATAGTTTTGAATATTTAACTTCTTAGTTTTGTCGCATTTCCTAAACAGGAACTGAGAAACTCCCTCTGAAGGGTACTCTGGGATTGAAGCCTTTGCAGACCATTTACATGCACAAAAAACCTATGTAACACTACATGCAAGGGAAAGCCTCAAAGAGAACAATAGGGCCTCTTTGATAAACAAACTGATAGTCTTTAGTACATATAACCATTAAAAGTTGAATTCCATTCCTCCACATAAAATGTTGTCTAATTTGTGTCCACTTTGTTCTCACAATTCAAAGCATTCTATTGGATAATCCATCAATTCTAGCCATTTAAAAAAGCTATTTAGACATTATCCATTAAGGAAGTGACTGTGAAGGAAGGAAGTCACATCTAGCTTTTCATTTAAACTTCGGCGACGGTGTAGAGACAGGAGATGGATGCTCCTGCCCAACCAACAGGAGCCACTTTAATTACAATCCTGATATTAACATCTAGAGGAAGGGGTGGGCACACAGAGGCCATCCACACACACACAGAAACAAGAGCTGTAAAACCACGACCCGAGCAGAAAAGTAGATTTAAAGAGAGCCAAGGGCAAGAGTCTGTATGTTTTAAGTATGTACGTGTGAGTGTGTAAGAGTGGGGGGG
>NW_011367173.1:16371-17034 GCF_000735185.1 Notothenia coriiceps
GGGGGGGGGGGGGGTGACACATCTTTCTTTGGCTGAATCTTCAACGCTGGCGAACCTGCAACGCAGCCAGCATGCCAACGCACACTCCCACAGCGAGTCAGCGGTCTGTAAAATTAAAACGTCCTTTTCCTTCAGCAAACCCCGTTGTTTCGCTTATACGACACTCTCTTACATAACGGTAATAATAGCAGTCATAATGGCCCCTAACTCAAAAATGCATTTTAGAGGCAGGGGTGTGATGGAGGAAGTGGCTGCAGGTAGACATAGGGACATGCTCTGTGGAGGTAAATGGCTCCAATGTGGATAGCCAGCTGCTGGAAAACTGGAAGAAAACGCAGCACCTGAAATTGGACTGAGAACTTTATTAAAATGGAACCAACAGAAGGTCATCTACATGTTGGTGTGTGTGTGTGTGTGTGTGTGTGTGTGTGTGTGTGTGTGTGTGTGTGTGTGTGTGTGTGTGTGTGTGTGTGTGTGTGCGTGTGTGTGTGTTAGGGGTTTCACAACTACCAATATTTACTAGTCGACTAGTTTTTCAAAATAGTAGTTGACTAGTCGACTAGTCGTTACGTCATAATAAAGACACACAAAGAGAGGTGTACAACTGTATTTTCTATTGGAACTCATACAGTAACATTAAACACTGCATTTTAATTTGTGTTA
>NW_011367173.1:17054-52941 GCF_000735185.1 Notothenia coriiceps
AGTGCGTGGTCAGTCTTGTGTGGTCAGCGGAGAAGTGCTGACGCAGATGCTAGAGGCATTAAGTGAGGTGATTAGACGTGTTCCAGGTAGTCCCGATCTGGCGATCGATCGACTGTGAGATCTAGGTCTACGTGGAGTGAAGTGATCGATCCTGTGATAGTGTCGTCGATTATCAGTGAAGATAGTGTCGTGCGGGGACGTTGCGTGAGGGATCGTGAGTGGGCAGTCGACCTCGGTGAGGTGTGCGGTGTGGTGTGTGTGTGGTGTGTGCGTGGTGGTTCTCTTTCAACAGCAGCTCGGGTTCACCACGACAAACGCCAGTGTTGTCGTACCCATTCGACTCTAAGGCGACTGCAAGACAGCCAGATACAATTGCGGTCTGGACTAGCAGAAAACCAGGTAAATCTATCACAAGAAACGCACACCTCGTTCAGTAGAATCGCTCTCGAGCCCCAGGATAGATTCACTCTTTCCCTCTCCTCGTCGCTTCTCACTCCTCCTCTCTTCCTGTACTCCTCTATCATGCTCCCATATCCCTGCTCTTCCTCCTATCCGGCCTCCTCCTGCAACTCCTCCTCCCCTCGTCTCGCTCCACTTCCTCATATAGTCCAACCACCATTAGCCTCCTTACTATCTGTTGGAGAAAGGGTACGTAATCGAGTGTTACTCACTCCATGTGACATTTGGTACTTGACATACCCTCCAACATTGATGCTCCCCAGTCAGCTAACGGTGGGAAACAAGCTACATCCGCGCCCGTAGCGAGCTCCGACAGAGAGATAGGGCAGAGGAGAGACAACATTAGCAGAGAGACGAGAGATGAGAGGAGAGAGAGAGAAGAGAGAGAGCCTAACATAGAACAGCGAAAGAGAGGAACTTTATCGCCACAGCAGGAACACGAGAGGAACACAGAGCTGCAGATATTACGTATTCCTGTTGGTCCTGAGGCACCTCTCCCTGGCCCCGAACACACGTATGATTTCCTGAAGTAAAAAGATACCTAGGCGTAAAGGACACAGCGGCAATGACTTCACCACCGCAAGTAAAGGAGGTCTAATGTGGCTATAAACGGACTACAGCCACTGGATCCTGTGATCACTCACCGCTAAGGCAAAGGAGCGCTAATGTTGGGCTATAAAGTTGGAGCTACAGCAATGGTCACATGACTAGCTCACCCCACCTGCTAAGCTAAAGGAGGCTCGATGTTGGGCTAATAAAGGACTACAGCACCGGTCACCATGACTTGCACCACCAGGCTAAAAGCTAAGGAGGCTAATGTTGGGCTAGAAAGGAGACACAGCCGGTAGGGTTGCACCAACTAGTCGACTAGTCCGAACTAATCGAGTCGTACCTTTACCACTAGTCGGCGCTGTAGGCCCTAGTCGACTAGTCGTGAAAAAAATTGAGGTAAACGAGGTGCTGCAAAATGCTACAAAACACGTCCGACATTCTTATGTATGGCAGTACTTCAACGAAGATGTAACCAACTCCACAGTGAAGTGTCAGTTGTGTACAGCTGTAGTGAAGTACAATACAAATGCATCTGCTATGCGCAACCATCTAAAGATGAAACACCCGCTGCCGACAGCTAGCACTAGCAGTAATGCTAGGACCAGTGAGCAACGGACCGGCGTCAGCACTGAACAGAGGCAAACGAACAGCAAGAAAACACGGGTCAACAGTGATGCGGATGATGAGCTACGGGATTACTGCCAGCGGACACCGCATATCCCCACAATGGATAATCCACTGGAGTGGTGGGCAGAAAACGTGCACCGCTTCCCCCGCTTTCGAGGAGCTACCTGGCTATTCCAGCCACAAGCACCCCGAGTGAGAGGGTTTTTTCCCTGGCAGGCAACACTGTCACCCGAAAGCGGTCAAGCCTCCTTCCCTCACATGTCGATGCGTTGGTGTTCAAACCAAAAATATGGAAAGGTGGACGTTATCGTGGAGGACAGCGAATAAAGTGTTGCGCAATGCGCTGTTGCGCACTGGATTTACGTGGCATTTATGTAAACAAGAGTTTTTTGCTGTCGATTTTGGTGAGTCCAGTGTTTGTTATTTACTCAGCCATGTAACACAAATTAAAATGCAGTGTTTAATGTTACTGTATGAGTTCCAATAGAAAATAGAGTTGTAAACCTCTCTTTGTGTGTCTTTATTATGACGTAACGACTAGTCGATTAGTCGACTACTATTTTGAAAAACTAGTCGACTAGTAAATATTGGTAGTTGTGAAACCCCTAGTGTGTGTGTGTGTGTGTGTATCTTCTTGGTTGAATGCACTTAAGTCGCTTTGGATAAAAGCGTCAGCTAAATGCAATGTAATTTGTGTGTATACTGCAGGGGAGAAAAGGCGAGGGGTGAATGAGTCAGACCGCGGGTGTAAATAATGTGCGTTATGGCCACGCGACTGATAGCAGCTCTAT
This sequence comes from Notothenia coriiceps, assembly GCF_000735185.1. Taxonomy (NCBI): domain Eukaryota; kingdom Metazoa; phylum Chordata; class Actinopteri; order Perciformes; family Nototheniidae; genus Notothenia; species Notothenia coriiceps. The sequence goes on from NW_011367173.1 coordinate 19,484, forward strand.
TGAAGTCAACCAGCTGCAACAAATAAAAAGGTGGCTGGAGGTCACAAAGACCTTTAGTCCCACAATCCTCCGCTGCAAACAGGGGGAACAAGCCATCCGCTCTCAACTCTTGAACAACCTCTATGACATGCAAGGCACTGGTTGAGCTAGCAATACCGCTAAGTAAGCTAATCTGCTAGCATGTTAATTGCTGACTGGAGAAAAACGTTTATTTTTTCATTGCTGAGAGAAACATTGATGTAATTCAATCAACTTTAAGTGTATTTGGGTGGAGGCAAACATAAATAAACACAAATAGTTATTATTTAGTTTTAAAGTGGGTCTTACCTGACTATGTCCATGGCCTGATAGATGATTTCTGATTGGTCGACTGCTATGACCTTCTTGGCTCCTGCTCTGGCAGCGAACATGGACAGTATGCCAGTCCCACAGCCCACATCGAGCACCACCTGCAGGACGAGAAGCGAAGGAGGTGTGACAGGGGTAAGAAAAAGATCCCTGTAAAAAAGTGCTCTAAGTCATTTGTAAATTAATTTATGTTGAGCTGAAATCCCATGATAGGCGGTAAAAGGAATCTTCACTGACGTTGCCGTTGTGTTTTCTATAGAGAGTGGATGCTAGGCGGAAGCGCTACCCTCTGTGTTGCGCACTGCTTGAAGTTGACGTTGATCGCTGTGCTCAAAGTTCAAATTATTTCAACGCTTTTTTTTTTTTACCGCTGACCTTTTGGCGCAAAACCAATCAGATGACATCTGAATGAAGCAGCGTAAGCTAGCAGGGGACAAAACGATAAATACAAGGAAAACAAATTTACTTTCCAGGATAGTAAGAATAAAGAAGAGATCTTGTTGCATGTCTTTCACAACTTGGCTCTTTTTGTATTTTTGGTATGCAGATTAAAAGTAAAAGGCATGACATTTCAGACATGGGCCCTCATCTGCTGAGCTATATATACTTTATTTTTAATTAACAACAAGATAAATGCTAAGGAAAGTGGACCATCAGCCACTGTCACAGAAGCTGGTATGGCACAGCGGAGATTGTTCTGAAAGATTTCATAACTTTGATAACCTCTAGCTGCTTTGGCATCCACTTTTTTTCTCACATCCCAAATCCAGCCATCCAAATGAATGTTTTATATGTTGGCCTGCTTTGCTCCACAGTTTTACAAATCAAAGTGCTCCATCAAAAAACGTTTCACATCCACCCACAGTTGCCGAGTTTTCTATTTCAGGTTACAGTTAATTTGTTCATTAGCTCCCGGCTGATGTTAAATGGCTGAGGCACAGTTCAATGACGATACACGTCTCTATATCTAACCCTGTGTTTATATGTGTCTCTATTTGGGGCAACTTTAACTCCCCTGTAAGCATCACGCTGCCTTTATAGGTTCACAGGGGGTCGCCAACAAACTGCTGACACAGCACAACTCCGGACTGCTTTCTCCATCTTTCTGTATACCGCTCAGCCACCCACCCCCTGTTAAAAGTACTGAAACAAGAAGATCCTGTTTTGTTCTCTATCTAGTGCTTCCTGTAGAAGGTGACACTTCCCTTTTGCTGTGACAGGGATAATGTACGTTCCCATCAACAAAACCTGCCTCCCTCCTCTACAGCCTCATCCAGGCACTAACCAGCAGCCGCCCATATAATGGATGGTCATGATACAGGCCACTGCTTCCTGCAACTAAAGGCAATGGGGAAAGAGAGGGGTGGGGGCCAGTTGGAAGGGTTTTTTGTTTTCTTTCAGGGGAGGGGGTTTGGTAGTGGATTGCCTGGACCTGTTATCAGCATTCTGCAGTCTACATTCAAGGCGCTAATAAAGTCACACTGTGTTTTAAATCAGACACCATCACCTTATTAATGTCTTCCCTGAAAGATACACACGCCTATTTCTGTTAATAGGCTTGGCTACACATTAAAACAGATCCCCGGCTAATACTGTATGCACACATTAAAGCACATATCTGTTGGCGTGTGTTCAGCAGGCTCACCTTGTCACGGAACACTTCAGGGTTGCGGTACATGAAGTCACGGTAACTCTCTGTTCGCACTTTATCCTGTTGGGAGAATATTCGAAAAATGAAGAACATTACAAACAGACACAAAGGGAAAGAAGAGAGAGAAAAGACTAAAAGAAAGTTTGCTGCAGGGTTTCAAATAGTTAAAAGGATTGTTTAAAGTAGGGTTGTATGAGGTCCTAATCCAAAGTGTCTACAAGCCATTATGTCCATCTTTGATTTTTCGAAAGCCACCAGACTTGATTGAAAAAAATAAGTAATTTAACCTTGTAGAACACAGGAGTTGCTGGTCTACCTCTTTCTCAATGAGTTAGTTTGTGTTATTGTGGAAGTAAAAATGTTGTCCTAGTCCACAGCAGTACAATGCTTTGCTTGGATGCTGCTACTCCTGTCTGTTTCTCAACACTGTAGGTAATACATTGACTTTTATAAGTACCTCATACAGCCCTACTTCTATTCTCTTTAAGGGAAGGGTTATAAATCTAACCTTTAAAAGGATTTTATATTCTTCAAGTTCTACGACTATAGTTTCTATTAGGATGCTTATTTTGTGATATGAAGCTGAATTTAACAAGGGCCTTATCAGGAGAAAGAAAAAAGCTCAGAGCATGGCATGTTACACGCTTTTCAACACAGGAGCAGATAACAGCAGATCAAAACAGAATGTGGGGAATTCTTGAAAATGTTTATGTGATAGATATAACTGGGACTACAAAACATACAATGTGTAGAATAAGTCAGGTCAGTACACACTAATAACATGCCAATCAAAGATCAATTCAACTATGATGTTGCAGTAATGACCAAAGAACACAAAAATTTATGCTACATCACAATGTTAGAAAAACCAACCTTCATGAAGTATCATAACATAGAATAGCTATTATAGTCAACATCAATTAGCTCTAGGCTAATTACTACAAGATTTGTATTTTGTGGAAACATGTCGAACAGGTTATAGACTTAGCATTTAAATGCTTTTTCCAAAATGATTCAACCTTGTTTTTATGACCAACAGCACAGCTGCAGCGCAAACATTTTTGGACTTGTTCGCAGATCGTATTTGTCAAATTTGGCCTAGTGATAATGTTTGAAAGGTAGGTTAAAATGTGTTTAAATCTATCTCAGTAAATGACTGACATGACCACATGTACATTAAAGGTCACCTATCATGCTATCTTTAGGCAATAGCACAGGTCTCAGATATATACAAATATATAAAAAACATGTCTATGAAGTGTTTTGCTCAAAATATCAAACAGATCACCCATTCTAGCCATGCCTCATATCTCTCTATTTCACTTCCTGTTTCAAAAGTGCTGATTGTATGTATAAAGCTTTAAAATATAAAAAGATTGATACAAAATAGAAAAGGAGGGGGCTGAGCTCATGCGGGATATTCTACCGGCAGATTCTGCGGTGATGAAACGCCATATCATGGATTATCAAGGATTATTTCTGAAACAGTATGGAGCTCAAAGGCTTTCTCTCTTGCCGGTTATACCACAAGGTAAGTTCTTTTTTTATTTCCTGCTTCTTCACACACATGCTCTCCAGTACAAGTTAGCTCTGAGTGTTAGCGATGCTAATGTAACCATGCACTGACCATATTACGTCCAAAACAGTCGGGCATTGTTTCTGATAGCAACTTTCTGATAGTGCCGTGGGTCCACATTTTCAATATTACGTCCTATCGGACGCAAATCTGGATCAGCTCCATTGTAGCCCCGTTTTTAGAGATTTGGGTACGGAGGAAAATAGAGAGGGTTTTATTTTCTGACGCTGCGTGAGTTCCCTGACACACCAGGGACACATATTTATGTATAAAAGACATCAAAAAGTGCATTTTGCATGATAGGTCCCCTCTAAGAGAGTCATCTGTCACTCTAATTGAACTCTTTCTCTCGAGCCCTCTGTGCTTTACAGTGTTTCCTTGCTGAGCAGCAGCAGAGGGACAGTTACACTAGGAGGGAATTTCAGTATAGAAGATCCAAACTTTAGAACAGCTACACTTGAATGCATTCTTCCCCCAAAACCTTTTTGGTCCATAAAGTGAATGTTCTGTAAAATTAATGCTACATACTGAACACCAGGTATTGCAGTTTAAATACAAAAAATGTAATCAGATTTTAGTATATGAACAATTTCCACCACGATGGAACACTAAAACTCTCCACAGAAACAAATTAAATGATTCGATGGGATAGCTTCATAAAGCAAAGTTAGACAGGTTAACTTAAATATTAAATCGGGGATAAATTAAGAGTCGTTTAATTTTAAACCGAAGCAATGTACGTCTAACTCACTTCATATTGTGACGCCACACACACATACTGCAAAGCCCCCCTGTCAATTGTACTCTGCACCTTTGAGGCGGTGATGGACTTTACAACCTGACGCACTAGCACATACATGACGCAAAACTTAACAGTCCTCAGGACCAATCAGGACGGCCAACAGGAATATTTCAGCACTGCGGTAAGTAGAACAGGAAAGGAGGAGACAGAGAGCTCCCCCCCAAAAAACACACCCCCTCTGCCTTCTGACACTTTGAGGTTTCAGCGCTTGAGCAGTGTAAAGATGTATTTCCACATTTCGAACATCGGCACTGCTGGTGTCTCACATGAGAGCGCGACATTTATTGCTGATTTATCACTTTTGAGAAAATGACTTGTCCTCAGTAGCAAAGTGTGCATAAAGATGATCGTTTTCATATGCATGCTACATGGAAATCTTTCAGCCAAGACGCACGCTGATGAGCACACTTTTACTCTGCGGAGATTTCTGCAGCCTTGACTCACAACACTGCGATGAGATCTGCAGGCCCGGCGTGTGTGTGTGTGTGTGTGTGTGTGTGTGTGTGTGTGTGTGTGTGTGTGTGTGTGTGTGTGTGTGTGTGTGTGTGTGTATATATGTTTTTGCAGAACACAGACCTTCAGCATCTCCTCATGAATGCTATAATGGCCGTAGGAGCTGAAGTAGGCCTCGTCCTCGTCCTCTCGGAGCTCGGCCACGGTGCCCAGGTTGCCAGGTCGGCCGGTGTCTGCGTTCATCACCAGACCCTGAACCAGCAGCCTGCGAAAACACGGGACAAATCTGCGTTTCACTTCTCATATATATAGATTTAGTACACGGGACAAGAGCAGCGACCAGAAAGCAGAAAGCACACACAACCTTCATGCAGGACGTAGCAGTAAATGGAGGAGATGGGAGGCATTAATCTTTCTAACTCTCTTCCAACCCCCCCAGCCTCACTCTTTCTGTAATTTTCCCTTATTGCCCCCCTCCTTCATACCTCCCCTCCTCACTTTAACCTCCATGCTGCAGTGGAATTTTCCTTCCTCCTTTTTTTTTTATAAATCTTTTCCCTTGCTCCAAACTTCTTCCACAAGGTATTCTAGTGGATGTTTCTGCAATACTGGGTTCACTGTGGCCCTCTGCAGGCCATTAGGGGGAAGTGCAGAAGTAAACACGCAGAACACACTGCAAGCTTAAAAGGGTTTACCGTAGGGGGTGCTCGATTATGGCAAAAATCATAATCACGATTATTTTGGTCAATAATTGATATGACGATTATTAAAAACGATTATCCATTTATTGAAAAAAGAAATGTGAACAGTATATTTTCAACAGTTGATTACCCTGAACTTTAAGTATAATTCAACTGGAAAAACCAATAAAAACATTATTAAAAAAATTATAATTAATCTTTTTTTTTTTTTAAATAAAAATAATAATCTTTTTATTTTGATTACGTTGTTTTCGTAATCGTTGCAAGCCAAAATCGTAATCGAGATTAAAATACGATTAATTGCACAGCCCTAGTTGACCGTAGACTGTATACCAATGTTGACATGAAATCAATTGATAGGTCAACCTTATTACATCTAGAGCAGGGGTACTCAAACTTTTTTATTTAAGGCCCACTTGTGAACTTTATACAAGGTCACTGGTCCGGATCAATGCCAGTAAAGTCAGCCAAATGCAATGCGTGTCACGCTCGCGAACACAAGTAAATATATATGCACGTTAGGGCTGAACGATATATCGTGTCATGGCGATAACCGCGATATGCGCATGCACGATATTCACATCGCAGGGATGTGCGATTTTATTAATTAATTTTTTGTTTTTTTTGTTTTGGGACGTGCGATATTAAGTAGGTAAATTAACTCAAACACGTCATGTTACAATTATTTTGCTTCTTGCTACAAAAGGAAAACTTGCGGGGCTCTCATGTCAGCGGTACTTGAGTGAGTGACATGCAGGCTCTGCATGCACAGCAAACCACCAATCACAATCCTTCTAGATCAGATCACAGCAGGCCCCGCCCCGCTAGTATGCAGGCCATCAAAACACCGGTAAAAAATGAGCGAGGCACAGGAGGACAATACCGGCGAGAATGAAGATTTACTTCCAAAAAGAAAAGCAACATCTGCCATCTGGAACTATTTTGGATACAAAAAGGTTCTTCTCTTCTTCATTCACAAATGAAACCCCTTATTTGAGGGTAAGCAACATGCATCATCAGGACATGTTAGATCATGACTTAAGGTATGATGAGTCAACCAGTTAAGATCCAGACGTCCGTGACTAAAATCCTTTATCCGGTTAAATATAGTTAAAAAAAACGCAATATATATCGCAGGGGAAAAAAATATCGCAATGTCAGTTTTTTTCAATATCTTGCAGCCCTAATGCACGTTCATTCTCACAACGCATCAGAAAATATACATTAATTTACATCAGAATCAGAAAGTTTTTATTTTGTATAATTTTTTATAATGGGACACAGGGTTCGGCCCGGATTGATTTGTAGTTCGGTCCGGATCCGGACCTTATCCGGAGTTTGAGAAGCGCTGATCTAAAGGTTATAACAACAACAACAAAATACAGAAATCTCACTGACTTGAGTTTCTGCATGTCTTCCAGGGATCTGGTCAGCGCATCCTCAGCGGCCTGTACCCTCTGCTCCTGTGCATCATGGGACTTGGCCCCAGACGACTGGCACGCCGACAGGCTCGACCCCCCACAGAGATCCTCAGGGTCTGCCAGAAACACAGAGCGTAAAGGCTGAATACAGTGACTAACACAAGCTCAAATACAGGAAGACAAAGTTTACATTTTGTGTATTTTGAATTTTGAGCTGCATGTTTATCGAGAGTATTTCACAGGGCTACTGCACAAACATCTTAAACATCAAATGTAAGGACTTTCTCAGGCCAAATGTTCTCAAATTCAAGTATCAAACACTAAATAGTTTGAGACCAGGAGAAGGTTGATTAGAGCAACATTAAAAATTGTTAAATTAATTGTTAAATGAGAATTGGCAGACTTTACACAACTTCAAAAAGATGCAGAGGTTTGCATCTGTGTTCACATCTCAATTGTGCTGGGTTACAGTAAATCTAGCAATGACTAATATTTCTGGAATAAAATGTATTTCTTGATCAATATGAATTCAAGAACTTTTAATGATCTAGATCTACCGGTGTCTATTTTTAACGATCGTCAAGGCCTTGATTTTCTTTCTTGAAATTCACGAACTCCTACGGGTTTTAAGGACCCGTTTTTTAATCTAATATTCAAACCTGCCAGTGGTTTTGGGAAAACTCTCATTACTCTTTCCAAGGTTCATTAATTAGATGTTGTGTGTTTGCTTTTATTCCTGAAAGGATGTTATAGCTTTAGATTGTCACCAGTTGTTAATAAAGCCTGAGCTCAAATATCAATTACAAACATCATCAGAGAGCAAAGGCTTCTTGCTGCAGCTGCCATTTCCGCACATTTAAAACCATACAGTGAGGATTGCACAACAGAGGAGACAGATAGGCTTAATTCTACAGCCAGGCTCTGTACTCAATAAAAAAAAGGTATAAAAGTCACACTTTTTCTCAACAGGAAAATATATATCACTCCCATAACTCCACTAACGCTCTCTGCACCTCCACCCAAAACTAAATCCTGCTCCTTCTCCGACTTTTTTCAATCATTTCGGAACAATAACGCTAATAGTAAAGGTTAAAAACAGCTATACAAGAGAAATGTAATCTACAAAATTCAATAAATATTTTTGTTAACTATACTAAATGATTATGGAAAAAACAAAAACGACTTTTGTGACTGTATGTGTGCACAACCTAGCCCAACACCAAGAATGTCTTTAAGTAGATATTGAGATACAAAAATGTGCATCGTTATTCACATGTCTACAATTTATACTTGGAAAATTATATATTTTATTCAATGGCACTTACTGAACATGTTTCACCTCTTTCCTACGGACCACCGCTGAGCAACTGCTAAATGTGAATGTGTTATGCCTTTGTGAGAACCTTACAAGACACTAGTAGTTTTGAAAATCTAATACAATTTTGCAAATATTGTCTAATGAGACGGACATATCTATCGAGATTGTAACTGAGTTCATTCAAACGAAAGCAGTTCCGTACCTGTCTGCAGGAGGGGGTCGTCCTGGATAACTGGCCGCAGGAAGTCTTCACTCTCCCAGGGTAAAGGACCATCTGGCAGCCCTGCTAGACAGGCTGCATCACATTTCTGCAGAAAAAAAAAACAATCAGTCCTATTGCACTTTTTTTAAATGTATATTTCATTTAGTTAGCTATTTTTCACTGCATACTTTGTGATGTTTTTTGGACGAAACGTTAGCAATCTCTATGCACAGTGAACACAAGCTAAAAACCAAAGTCCCAAACATCAAGGAAAAACCAAACAATATATCAATTTAACAATATAGTGTGAACATGAAATCTTGTGACAGATTGTACTTACTGTTGACCGTATGAAGTTGATCATCTTTATGTAACCATAGTCATCTAGATCTAATGAGGGAAAACAAAAAAGTGAGACATTTTTTAAAAACTGAATATTCCTCTGATTGACACAAAGCATTAGTGCCTGCTTACTGTGTTTTCTCATCACGCCCACCAGGTTGAGCTGGTGCTCAACAACGCAGTGCTGCAGGGTGGCCGGCACGGAGCTCAGCAACCTAAAACATACCAAGTGAGAAAATATGTTTAATTAAATGTATACAGTAAACTTCCATGTGTTCATCTTCAAACGTCGTAACGGATTCTGAGATGTGTTACTTTGCCGTGTAGAGAATTGACTGGATCACAACCAGTAAAGCATAGAATTACACCCTGAATTGTATGAATACAAAACAGTTGGTTCGCCTCATTTGTGGTGTAAAAGCCAACAAACCAACCGCGGTATTTCATGATAGCTGGTAAGGAACTTTAGCATGTTTTTTAAAAGACTTAATTACTAATAAATCGAATTAGCTGATTGTAAAAATGGCTCAGAAAGCAATCTTAGAACTGATTGCAATAAAGCCATGTATACAACCAGAGTTGGGTGTAGCGCGTTACAAAGTAATAATAATATTACTTTTGTCGGTAACGGAGTTGTGTAACGCGTTACTTTTATAATTCAGTAATCACACCACAGTTACTAACATTGCCCCGACACGCGTTACTTCGCTACTTTTATAAAATCAGTCATAATCACACTGACAGACAAGAAGGGTTTCCGCCGCAGGTTTATATAGGCTACGTAATCTGCATGATTTGCGCGTCCACATCTCCACGTGCAGTGCTGCATAAACATGGCTGAGTCAGCGATAACTTTCGAGGGGTGGAGGTATGCCCATTATTTTGAGTTTGTCCGAAGAATAGACTATTAGGGTATAAGGGACAAACCAGGGGACTTTACTTCCTCTTGATATTGTCGGTTATTTACAAAAAACACCTAAATATAGCCTACTTGTTATTGAGCTTCTGTCTTTCTGTGTCTTTTCATCTGTAAACTCCCTCAACGGGGCCGCTCGCTCTCTTTTCTTGCTCGCCCTCTCACGGGTGAACAGTTCAGTGTCCCGCTTCATTGTAGGAATTAAGCCATGTCTCTACCACTTTAGTTTGCCATCTCTGTTACTAAGTTATGGAATACTTAATAAATAGGCTAAGTAGGCTAATTAGATACCTTACCGTTACTGCGCTCATAAAGAATGATAAGAATAAGAATAATGCGTCTTGAACTGGTTTCATTAATTAGTGTCTTTACATTTCACAGACTGTTAGCTTGTTGTGGTAGGCTGGTAGCCTATTTTATTAAAGAGCATATCAAAAGAAAGACTTGTGTTATGTCTTCCTTAATGCAATAGTAATTGGGGGTGCAAGTGGAGTCTCGCAGAGGCAAAAATGTGGCGCGCTTACACTGTAGGTCCGCCGCAGTCTGCGTGATCTGCCTGTAGGGAGGGGCGGGCCGGCCCTGCGAGTAAAGTAACGAGTAAAGTAACGAGTTACTTTATGTAGAGAGTAACGAAATAGTGTAATATATTACTTTTTTTTTTAAAGTAATATGTAATATATTACTTTTTTTTAGTAACGACCCCATCTTTGTGTACAACCCATTAAAGCACATCAACAGTAATCACATATTGTCCCTGTTTAATAGGTCAAAAGCTAGTTAAACTGCTTTGCATGTTACTGCTCTGTGTACTTAGTCAGTTAATTGAGTCGAATTTTAAAGTGAGTCCCTGCGATCCCAAATATTATTCATAACATGGGGTTGATTTGAATTCAAATGATATACCAAAGAACGACAAATAAGAATAAATACAATTTTACATTTAAAATAAAAATGTAACAAATCATTATCTTTGATTTTTATTCTGACCTGAAAAGGGAGATTACGTGTTTTGTTTTTGACATGTATGACCAAGCCGACTGTTTGCGTTGTTGTTGTATTGTATGTTATGTTTTTCACAGCTGTAATGTAACACTGTCACATTACATACAACACAACCGCTATATCATCATTGCTTGTCAATTTGTGTTCAAAACAAAAAAATGTAAAACTGTATTCAATCAACAAGTTATTATATTTTTTAGTAACTTTTGTTTGACTCCTTTGGTTTCGTTTGTAAAAATTGCGAGTAGGACTTTGACCTTAACTAAAATGCAACATGCATCTTTTCTTGTAGGTATAAATTAAAGCAAACCACTCTATATCACAGTCCTATGGTTTTAAAACAGGTACTAAACATTAATGACATTTGGCTGTGCAGACTAAAACCAAAGTAACTTCTTATGCATGTGTTTGAGGTTTCGGTAAATAGACACAACCAGTGAAAGAGAAGTCTGACAGTAAAGACGTGCTGTAAGATTAGTTGAAAGTCATCTCACCTGTCACAGAACAGACAGGTGACTTTAGTTGGCTCACTGCCATCTTCATCCATACACTGCCACAGCTCCTCATCCTCAATGTCTTCATCCTCACCGTCAGAGAGCTCGGGCATCTCGTCTGCAACCCCGTCACAGTCTGTAGAAATAAAACCTCATTACAGCTGCATGCACACGGAAACGTTTCGCTGTGTTTTAGTAAGCTAGTCCTCAGACATTAGCATCAACGTTGCAGCTAGGCAAAAGGTGTATAACTTAACGTTTGACGTAACTAAATTCACAGTTATTCCACTATTTACGCTTTAAAATTAAACGTCAGCCAAAAAAAGGGTTTATATGTTCAACAGCTATCGTTTTTGGGGTTAAAATGTGCTATTTACCAAACTCACGTGGGTTTGTGTATTCTGCCATGATGTCGCTTTGGTTTCAGTGGACTTCCCGGTCACGTTTGGTGACGTAAAGAAAGGGGCCGGGCCATAGACTGGCATATAGACTGAATCAGAAGAGCGTGCACATCTAAATAAACACCACAAGATGTCGCCAGAGTTTAATTCATGACACAGCAATGATGATACCTCTGTCTACACGTCTATTCCAATCCAGATACATAATCTTTGTGTTGTTGACTTCTCACCCACAGCCACTAATGCCCAACTAGACAAATCATTTAGAGTGCAGACAGCTGGGACATTAATAGTTTGATAAAGAAAAATGCATAGTTTAATTTGACAATGCTGGTTCTAAATGTAGCTCAATAGGTACAAAATTATTATTTGAAGACACTCGGATGCTTTGTTCTTTTGAAATAGGGTGTTAAATTATATAGCTGACAAAGAGTTTACGCTTCCTAAAATTAAGTGAAAATGGTGCAGACAGAAACATTGGGAAAATATATGTTATACATTTTGCAAGTTGTAATAGATTTGTGGTCATTACAATAATTATAATTTCAAAAACATATTGCTCCAAACTGGCAGAGCTCACCTACGGTTTATGTTAGATTCTATTTCAGGTGTAATAAAGAGTATTTATGTAAAGAAAGAAACTGAAGAACAAAAGCAAAGCATCAATGTTCTTTATTAGCAGTCAGTTAGCAGCTTTGATCATCTATTTTCTGGGGGGGGAAAGATAGCCATTTCACGGCCCTGGAACTTTGGAATTTAAATGTTTGCAAACAGATGCAAATATATTGTAAATAGTATTTCAGTTTTACCACAAGGCTTGCTGATGTTTGTCAAATCAGCATCTGCAGGTCAATTCAAACTCAATTATTTTTCGTTTTGAAGACCTGAGACAGTACAGCTTTTGTTTCTTCATCTTCTGGTTGCAGCTTTGGGGAAAAGACTGTAACGGTCCCATTTTGTTCAGAGGGAGATCCAACTTCTGCTTTGCTTTCAGACTGGCCCTCAGGGTTTGATGCTTGAGGTGTGAGCTCTGCATCTCGGCCCTCTGTCTGCAAGGTCAAAGCAGTCTTGGTGCTACACTCCCCAGTAACTGGAGGAACAGCTGTTGCATTACCTGTGGAAATCAAACTGGGGGGCTGGGTTGTCTGTGGAAATGTCTGATTGGGAGCTGTTGTAATGTCTAATGAATTGGTCCGAGCAGGGAGATCATTGTTTGTAAAACGTGTTTGGAAAGGTCTGAATTTCCCTCCATGGACGGGGATATCTGCTCTCTCTGTTGGTGCAGACCCCATCTACCCTGATTCCTTCTACCTGCAGAAGCTTGGGGCCATGTTTTGTCAAGAGGCTTAATGTGGCGCACATGGGTGTATCCTCTTGACATCCCATCACTGCTATAGACCCTGGGACTCCATGATGGAGAAGATATCCGTGTCTCAACCTTTCCTGCTGGATTGCTGCCAGGAAAATGTCCTTTATTGATAGGTCGAAAGGTTATTCTGCCATGATTCAAGCTTTTGGGGGAAACTTTGGACCCAGAGGGGTTTACGTGAATCTTTTGTGTCTCAGACTTCAGATTAGGCTTAAAGGTTTGAATACTTGGACGTGCATTACTGCTTTAGGAGTAGACCGGGACCCTTCTGTCGTTTGGTCCAAAGTCTACAGGTGCTTTGTCTACCAGAGCAGCTGAAAAACTTCATGTTGATTTCAATCTGGTGTGGGAGACACGGGGTGGACGCTGCTCTACACCTGCAGAGAACTCCGAATCAGGGTTTACCTGCTGAGTCTTCTTGCCATCAGGGGAAGTGAATGCCTTGTTTCCAAAGCGCTTGAACACCACATAATTATGCCCTCGAGTTACTAAGGCCAAGCCAGGGTTTAAATGGCTGATTTGGCTTTCTGGAACTTTGCTTTTTTGAATTTCAGGAATAACCGGATGATGGATTTGGATTAGTGAGGATTGAGAGGCTGTGGTGTGATGTTCTGCAGGGTACATTTTGCCATTGCAACCACTCCATCTGTTATATTCTCTGTTGCCATTGTGGACACCCACTGGAGCCTGTCCTGACTGGACATAACCTATTAAAACAAAACACAGAAAGAGAGTGTAAAAATAATTGTATATAAATCCCTAATTGCTGTTAAAATTGCATAGTTACATACCTCTCTGGGTATTCTTACAATTGACATAACCAAGCAGCATCCACAAACAAAGCACACAAAGCCTGCAGAGTAAACAGGTAAAGGTCATAAACACATATTAAAATAAACACAAGTCAAAAAGCTGCAATTAAACAGAGCAACTTACCTAAAACTGTCTGTACGGCTCATTGTTAAACTGCACCTTATCCAGGAGTGAATGGCAGACTCCAAACCCTATTTATAAACTCTCTGCAGTGAGAGGCATCAGCTCAGCTGTTCCTCATTTTGTACTAATGGATGGGCGGCCATGATGGCAACACCTAAAGCTGCAGGAAGAAAATAAAGCTGCTCGTTTTTCCTTCAAACAAAAGTCTATTTTTGGTTGGTTCTACTGCACATTAATACTTATTAGGTGTTACATGATGTAGGATCAGAACAGAATATGGACCCAAGGACTGTCAAAAGTTAATTTTTAATATTGGTTGTCTCAATGAAAATCTTGCCTTAGATATATTTATGGTTTTAGCTGCAATGTAAAGAGATATAAAACCTATTGTGTGTAAGATAAGGACACAATATAATAGGCCATTAGTACATAAGGTAAAAACGTTATGACTTTAGACTTTAACCACAGATTTGACGATTCCTCCAACCTTAGAGCCCAATGAGTGAAACCGCATTCAGTCACAAGAGGGTGCTGTTTGATCAAGAAGAGAAAATACGTTGAATTCACTGATCTCTCATACATGAAGACAAGTTGTGCTTCAGATAAACCAAAAGAATACATCAAAACACATGCATATTTAAATTATTAAAATACAAAGCAGTTAACAAAATAATAAAATATATAATGATCAACTTGTTGTCCTGTTAAATTCTAAAGACTTTTTCTCTTTTTAAGTTATTATGGTCTGTCACTAAACAGCAATTTCATTTGTATGAACACAAGTGCTGGTTTTCATCTGTCTGCATCATGGATCATTTTTGTGGTTGAGAAAAAAAAAGCAATAGATAAAAAATATACTAAAACTAGATGTTTTTAAGACTTTCAATTACTTCACTTTGGTAGGACTACAAACTTTCTTTAGAAATAAGTATGCAAAATTAATTGTTAACAAAGTTTATCAAACATTGTTTAATTGCTAGCATTACTGTAGAAAAACAAAATCATATCTAATGTATTTCTTGCATGTTATATTTAGCATACTTCTGTTATAAAATGTTTGAAATATTGTGTGTGTGTATAAACTGCACAGATGTAGTACTGCAGTTATACTCAGAAGATTATTCATATTGACACAGCTATTATGGAAACATGTTTCTAAATCAAACACACAGTCACATTTCTATAATAATTTAATGAAAATATGTTAGAGACATCAAATATTTTAATTGTATTAGACATTTAAGCTTTTACTTTAAGGCAATGCAATTACATAAAATATATATAATATTAAACATACCAATCAAAAGCAAAGCAAAAAAGCACAAAACAAATGAAAATATAATATCTTTGCTAACTAAACAGATCGTCTTGTCTTTTCAAGTATGTGAAAATCCTTTGACATCGTGGTCATGGGAATAGTGTTTGTAGTCATCCCAGTATATCTGCTGGAATTACCTGTAAAGACAAAATAAAATCAATGGTTTGAAGTCACAGCTCAAACTTAAAATCACAATGCAATTTTACTGACGAAGTCTTAACTTTAAGCAGATTAAAAAGGACCAATAATAAATAAGATGGATGTGCCAAAACATTAATTTGGATCATGATATGAAAGCTAAATCAGAGAGATCAGTCTAGTGAAACATTTTTTTTCTGAATTTACAACAAAATTGGTCAGGACATTTAAACTAATCTGATCTGAAATGTTAAGAGCTTTGTTATGAAAACAAAAAATAGTACTCATTAGTTATTAATGATACTTCATACTCGTATAAATTAAAACTGCCTTGTGAAAGAAGATGAATTATGTTCCCACAAAAACCACCATTTTGCTCCAACATGGTTCAGTCCCATGCCAGAAATCCTTCCCTTTAACATAATGCTATCAGTGTAAACGGTTAACCTTTTTCTCACCTCAGTGTATTTTTTGCATTTTCTTATTGCCCTGCACCCTTTCCCAGACTGGCGATGTCTTTGTTCTCTAGGATCTCTGTCTTCTGCTCCGGTTGAAGCAACGTGTTAGACGCCATCGCTTTTGCGACCGCTTGGATTGGGATGGACATGGCCGTAGAACAGACGGCGGACACGGCACCGAAGAATTTCCTGGCCAGCCACTCAGCGGGCCGACTCTCCTGCCTGTCTACCAACAAAA
The DNA here is from genome assembly GCF_000735185.1 of Notothenia coriiceps. Taxonomy (NCBI): domain Eukaryota; kingdom Metazoa; phylum Chordata; class Actinopteri; order Perciformes; family Nototheniidae; genus Notothenia; species Notothenia coriiceps. The sequence continues at coordinate 35,568 of NW_011367173.1, forward strand.
CCCTGTTGCAGAAAACAATAAAGGTATTGATGATTTAGGGATTCTATTGGCTTGGATCAGGCTATTGGTGACGACCACTTCATTCAGCAGATTTGACATTTAGATTTGTTCTCCATTGGGGCCATTAACAACATTGATTATCAATGACACAGTACAATCAAGTTTAATCAATCACTTGTATCACGTTAAATGGTGCGACCAACTGTTTTTCATGGGCTGCACAGGAGTGAAAAACACTGTGGTACATTACAATTTCACCATGACTTTCAAAAAAGCATACTTAAAGCTCTTAACATCTATTTATGAAATCTTGGTGTGACATTTGACAAGGCAATGCATTTTGATCAGCATGTTAAATGATTGACCCGTAGATGCTTTTTCCCCTCTAAGAAATAGTGCAAAGCTCAGGTCTGTCACAAGCGGAGCTTGAAATGATCATTCATGCTTTATCATCCTGGATGGATTATCGTAACTCCATTTTCACGTGTTTCAGCAAGTCATCTCTGAACTACCTACAAAAAGGTCCAGAAAGCTGCTGCCAGGCTGTTACCAGGTCCAGCAGTTCCAACTTAGAACACTTGGAGACATGGGTAATTAAGAGCAAAAGCCTTTTTTTGTGTCCTTTAAAATGATAAGCTATCAGCAGCCATCAGATCACATAATCAATCCCCACATTCCTACAATCCAATGCATTTGGGTGCAATTGTCTGTAACGGATTAAGATAATGTTCACATGCATAATAACATTTGCTGCAGCAGAGGATGCATATTTTCAGGATGAGATCCTCAACTGTTTGACTATACTTATGTTGTAATGTATGTACAAACTCCAATTACAATCAAGTTGGGACGTCGTTCGCTTTTCAAATCCTTTGCGACATATATTCAATTGAATACATTACACACTCATTTTGAATGTGATGCCTGCAACATGTTCCAAAAAAGCTGGGACAGGGGCAACAAAAGACTGGGAAAGTTGAAGAATGCTCAAAAAACACCTGTTTGGAACATTCCACAGGTGAACAGGTTCATTGGAAACAGGTGAGTTTAAAAACAACTTTTTTGGAAATGGGGTTTTGTAAAATGTAATCATGTATGTATCTTTTTGTTTGTTTGAGGAAACTGTGTCTCGTGGTGAATATGGAAGTTGGTCACATAAAAGGATTTAAAAAATGTAATGAGACTACTCACCCTGGTCTGTAAATGGCAAATCTGTCAAAACCTAGCGCCTCAATTTCTGCCTCCACTTGTCCCTGGAAGAGAATCAATTTCATGTTAATCTTTTCGTGAATATCCAATTTCATTATTTATTGAAACACACAGGAAAGCCTTAGTAGAGAAAAATAAAAACACTTCAGTATGTGGCTCGCAGAATAGAAAGGAAATAAAGTACCTTGACTTTGAGGTAGAGGAAGTTGCTGTTTTTATCCGCTCCTCTGGAGGACTCCAGGTGGAACTCAGCGCAGCCTCCTGCCTTGGCGAGCTCTGCTGATTTTAGAACATAGTCGTGATCAACTCGGATGAATCCTTCCTGAAATAAATGAGAATTATGTGAATAAAATAACAATAAAATACAGTATTTTGACAACATTGACAGGTGTCTGACACATCCTACCTGCAGCTAACAATTACATCTTTTTTTATTAAAATCAGCAAAATAGCTAATTGGCATTTTACTTGATATTAATTGATAAGATAATGTTGGCAGATATATTGGCCTAGGCACTGTTTCAGTCTTAACCACTGGAAATGGTTGCACATGGCAATGTGTCATCTCTACTGAGCAACAACACCTTAAAATCCTCAAATAAACTGTATTTTTTTGTTATTTTGTTATACAGTAATTGATTCACCAGTCTTGTTCTTGTATCTGTCTGATACAATGTTACTTACAGTTCCTGCTTTTGCTTTGGTGGTTCCCAGACAGCAGTAGCCGACATCATGGCCCTGGAATGACGCAGCATAATCCTCAAGCTTCTCAAAGTCCACCACCTCTTGGACCTGGAGGCAAAGAACAGAGTAAAACACATGTCAATCTCAACTTGATGAACCTCAGACAATTGGGAGTCACATAACATGAATCAAGCCACTAACCAGGTTTTCATTTGCTTTGTCTTCAAAGGTGAGCGTTCTCCTTCCGATCAGGGTGATCTTGGAGAAGATGTTGCGCCCAAGCAGATCTTGAAGCAACATCCTGCCCGTTTCCCCAGAGGCACCGAGGATGAAACAGCTTTTATTTTGCTGCCTGAAATTTTCTTCCAGAGTTTTGGTGTCCTCAGCCATGCTGTGTGAAAAAGCAGATATCTCTCTTAGCAGCTTAAATGGGTGCAGGTTATGCTAAAAATGAAACGTAGTTGGCAATGCGTGCAAATGCTAACAATGCTGTGCAAACATTGTTTACTATCTTGGCTAAAGAGAATTTTTCACTATTATTCACGACAATAACAATGCAGTTAGGTAATTCGACTGCCATTGTAAATCATGTTAATAAAAGCCATCCTGTTGAGACAGAAGCTAGTTAGATGTTGGGACTTTCATATCATATCATGTCTATCCTAGAGTCGGTGGGGGCCTTAGGTAAACATTCACTGGGGGCCCCTTGAACAAGCTTTTCATACCCCCACCCCCCGGAGCGGAGCAAGGGACCAAAACTTAAGATAAGAAGCAGCATTTTACGGCATGCTATGCATGGGGCCACCTTGAGGGGATTTCCCGACATGTCGTTGCAGTAAATTAAAGGGTGTTTCATTTTGTCGTTGCTGTGGACCTTCTCAAATCTACCTTCATTGGGGGCCCCCCTTCTGTTCCGGGGCCCCAAGCAGTTGCCTGCCTTGCCTGTTGGCAAGGTGCGCCCCTGTATCTATGTTTGGGACCAAGAAAATGCGTTGGACTCTCGTCTACCTTGGTAGACAACAGTAATATATTACACACGGGTGTATAGTGCAATGTATGCCGAATTCATGAGAGGATGCATATACTTCATAATCCAGTTCTATTTCTGTTTTGCAAGTCAGGCATGTTTGTACAACCAGAAAATAAACTTGAATTGACGGATTGGTGAACGGGGTTTGGCTTGACGTTGTGTCGATCGATACTCGTGTTTACTTACACAGGGAGTGACGTTCTTATGTTAAATTTTAAAAAAAATCACACTTGTGGTTCACAGGTCTGGGATCAGAGATTAGCTGAATTTAAACAGTGCTTATAGCCTATACGAATTGACCTTAAATTACGTTAAATGTATCTTGTGTTAGCAGCGTAACACTCATGTGCCGAGCTGACGGAGGAGCTAACAGAGCTTTCCGCTGTTCTTTACCTGTTGTATTTAACCGGATCAGGGTCGTCGAAATAATTGAAAATCACTGCAATGAGAACAATTACGACAGTGAAGATCCCGGTCGCGTTTCCTAGGATGGAGTCCAGCAGTTTCATAACAGATATTGCCAGGAGCAATGGCTAAATTGCTGGGACACTTCCTGGTTGCTTTATGTTCACAGACGGTGCTCCCTCTGCTTCGTTAATAGGTTGAGGGGGGGGAACAGTAAAGATCGCCAAACTCAACGACTGACAGCTCGATGTACACAAATACTGTTATTTGAATGTTTCATTCATTTGGTAGGATTTAGGATACGATAGTGAATCCAATGGAAAGGGACAAAAGCTTGTAATTTAACAAGCCTCGATGCTCATCCTCATGTACCACCATACACAGGAAGGAACAGCGCATGCGCACTTGAAATATAAAATAAGCCTACAAAATAATCTACTTTCACAGTTTCTTACTAGAAAATACGAGTTCACCTGTTTTAGTGAATTGCTTACTATGTGTTAACCCTTAGTGAACTTAATTTATATCTAATGCATTAGAGGTTTTATACTAAACATCAATATCTCCCACAATTAAATGAATGACAACTTTGTGCGTAAACACAATTAATTTGTCTTTTAAAATGTATTTAACTATAACTATTAGGAATAAGAAACAGATAGCTTCATGCTTTTATTTTCCTGAGGAAGATATTTTTGTTTATTGTGGAAAGATATAAAAATAAAGCCCAACTAATTATTCCCCATCTCCACAACTCTTATTCAACTTACCCCAATAAAAAGTATTCACAGTTCAGACAGTTTAGCATGTTGCACTTTTAATTAAAATACATGTTGCCAAGTAGAGGAGAGTGTATAGAAATACTCTGTTACAGAACTCTCATTGGATCTTGCATTCTGCACTATGATCTGTAACATTTAATCACTGCAGAAAGCTTGGATCTTCCATTTGAAGGGAACCATTTAACTAAAGATGGAAGACAAGATATTCTCATTGCTAAAATCAAACCCTTACACCAGCTGTCAAACATTTGTCCTCATCTATTTAGGTTGTCGTCATTTGTAATAACTCCATGAGACCTGACCCTGATACACCAATGATTGATTTTAATAATAACCAGGTCAAAAAACTATCGTTTTGTATCGAATAAGTAGAAAAGTCATCCAGGATGGCAGCACCTATGTGTAATTTGTTCAGAACAAGATCGAGACTGGACCCAAAAGAGAACCAAACCTTGACAAACGTATTTGCCTTTTGTCAGACCATCAGGGGGTTTCATTAGCCAAAACCTCTTTACAAAGAAAGCAAGTCCAGTCACATGCAATGAATTCATCAACACCCCATGTTTTTAACACCCCTGCCACTTGGAATACAAGGCATCGACCCAATCTAATAGAATATGATGGAGCCAGGGATGATCCTTTAAAGATGTCAGCAGTAAGAGACAGAAAGAAAAGAGGCTGAGGTTGAGAGAAGAGGTCTTAAACTGGCACTCTGCTGAAATGAAATGTCGCCTCTTTGTTCCTTAGCTGCGGGTGCTAATTGGGCCTACCGGCGGGGAGGAAAACTACCGCTGGGCTCCTGTCTGTCACACCTGTTGAGTCATTGTCTCTCGCATTGATCAGACAGGAAGTTGGAGTAAGAAGGCTTATGCCTCAGTGGGTGCGTGGCAGAAACATGGTTCAATTTCCTTTCAGAGCTCCGCTGCCGGAGGTGGAAATACCAATGGTGGTCAGTGGTCAATTGCGTTTGACCATTGATTAGCCTGCACTAAAGGACATATGGATCCTGAAGAGTTGGTTTTCATTGGCGTTTCTCCATTCTTACCTCACTCAATCACAATCCCTCCCGTATTTCTTGCGCATTGGATAATATGTTTGATGTCGCAGTCACTGCTGTTCTGCCACACTTCACCTGAAGGCCTATTCAGACAGGATTAGCTTTTCGAACACTGGATGTGGAATAGCTCACACATTACACACCGCTATATAAAAAAAACTAGAGCAAAGAAAACTCAAGGGGTAGGGATATATAGTTTAATCTCAACTGTGTACCGGATCATCATGTTTTAGTCACAAAAAACTTTAAAAAAGAATGTGTGAGGATATTAGGTTAAAAAACAATGTTGAATCTGTAATGGTTGTAATAATAATGGGTTCCATTTGTAACGCACTTCATATTTGAACTCAAATCTCGTAAGCGCACAGTTCGAGGCTATACATAGAGCATTTATGGAATGACACATTCATGGTATATGAATCTATGTTGTAATTTGAAACAAACTAAACTGCCGAAAAGTCCTTAAATACTGTTGCTTTCAATAGTATTTTTTTATTGATTTTGAACCTGACTTTTCATATGGGTTTTACTTCAAAATGCCAATGGTATAGCAACTTTAACGTAAACTTAGCCGAGAAATATGAAAGCAAATGTCTGAACCGTGTTGCGTCCCCAAATACTTCGACTGGCCACAAACTTGGATTTTATAACATCTTTACACAAACTGCCGCCGTCTTAAGATGTAAGTTTGTTCTTAATTGATGGCATTTAATTGAGCCCTAAGACATTTTTTGAATCAAGATACATTGTGCGGCATAATATGTTAATATGATTAATTACATTTCTATTTCCTTGAAACACATGCAGAAATCTGTAAAGATATACTGACACAAATGGGAGTTTAATTGTATTTCCTAATTAAACCTATATACATGCATGCCTACATATACATAACACACACACACACACACACACACACACACACACACACACACACACACACACACACACACACACACACACACACACACACACACACACACACACACACACACACACACACACACACAGTACATAGAGTACACACACACGGCTTAAGGCTTAGGTTCCCGATTCCACAGACTCTGGAGTGTGATGCTAATGATGGATATTAATGGAGCCTGACAGCACAATCTGCTGCCCATTGTCTCCCAATAAACAGCTTTGCAGTCCACATGAGCCACAGAGGGGACGGGAGCTTTAAGCTGAGACAGTGAGAGCAGGCCGGGTGGAGGGTCAGACCTCAGGGGACAGCGCTGATCCTGAAGTGGGGATTAGCTCAATTAGAGAGGCACTGTCTGATCAAGATGCAGGATTTCATGGTACATATGATGTATGTGTGTGTGTTATGAGAGGAGTATCCATTATTAGAGACGACTGTTGCCATTATTTGTTGCCGTGTCTACTGATGCAGCTGGTGTGAACAATAGTCAAGATGATGCCTTTAGCTTTCTGTGACCTTCTGCGGAGATATCCATTTATTGTCATACATATAAATGGTAATTAATCTCCAATGTGTTTTATCGTCCAATTGATGACAGATCTATGAATATTTCAGTGTGCCTTAGCCAACTTGTTACAGGTCAGTTTTATCTGTATTTTTTATTTTGCTCAGGGGCATTAATACAGTATTTGGTCACTAATATGATTTGATCTTAAAGTTTTAAGTATGTTAGAGATGATCCACGTTTGTTTTTAGATTTACAGTTTTTTAACAAGGTGTGCTTTAAAGTATGAGCTTAATTGAGCTTTGCTTAAGTGACGGAATTGCCCAAATATAGGTTACACAAAACTCATTGCTTCTCTTAAAATGTGAATTTTCTGTATACAATTACACTGATTTTTCTTTTCTTGTATCAGTCACTGAAAAATGCATTTGTCCCCCCCTTTAAAAAGATACTCATTGCTGTAGATAACGATAAATAAGAACCCTTTTTCATGCAGTTTAAAAAAAATTCTGTTGAAAGAAAGAGTCCTTGTAAAAAAACATTCAATAGAAACAACTACGGTAGATAAACTGAAAGGGTTTTGTTGTGATTTTAAATATTTACCATGACCTTTCAGATTACATTAAGCAGATTTTTTAACAATTTTAAAATACATACTATAAATGTATAATATTAGTAATAGTTTGAAAGTATTTTTTGCCTCAATTTTAAGGAACCTCAGGGGAAATCGTTAAAGGAAATGAAAAGTGTGATGGGTTAAAAAGGCCATACCAGCTGGCAGATCCCCTGATCAGCGGTGAAAAAGCGGTACAATAAAGAGAGTCCACAGCGGGACAGAGGCTCAGAATCTTCCTCCGGCCGGGCTTTGTTGCGGGCTCAGACTGGAGGCTCAGACCTTCACAATATGTTTCGAGGCACAGTATCAGTGGCGCTCAGAGGAGCTTTCCTGCTCAAAGAGCCGCAGATAAGCAGCAATGAGACCTTCTTTCCCTCCTCTGAGGAACAATGGGCTCATTAAAGGAGCAAACAGATTATCACTGTTTTTCAATAGGGGCTCCTAAAAAGAGTCTGGGGGCCCAAACAGCTCCCAGCAGGTAGAGATAAGAAAACACTTGCACATCTGGCCAACCTGCTGCTAACTGCTACGTCTGTCAGTCTATCTCCCTAACTGCCTATTTCTATCTTTAATGGTATCAATCATTAGTATACAGTAACAATAAATGCTATGAATAGGAAGCTGGACTTGACAGAAGTTTGTGAGGTGACATGAACAATTTACTTGTGGGGAACTCCAGTGACCAATCAAATCGAAGCATTAGGTTAATTGTGATTTTGTTGTTAACGAAATACAGATTCACATTTTTTTAAAGTAAGAATTCAAGCTTCTGTACATCACCTGCTAACCTGCTGACAGAAAATGAGGGAAGGAGAAAAAGCCTTGCCTGTCACAACATGTTTGAACAGTGTCAGCAATAGGAAGAAAAAGGATAGAAGCCATTGTGATTCTGAGGGAAAAAAATCTGTTTTTTATTTTTTATCAAACCAGCTAAACAGTACAAAGCCTAAGGGATACTCCTGCAGAGCTGTATGTGTCCATGCCAACTAATGTGTGAACACTATACTGTAGGCAGATGCCCTTTGTAGTTTAAACAGAGCCATGTGGACATCCCTGTCAGTGCTTGTGTCTTTTTATATCTGGCCCGCAACAGTACTTAAGCTGCATTTAGATAAGGTGTACTACAGTATGAGTAGTTTAACTTTGTACAAGGCTGATATTAACCAACATCATTTAATTGAATGTCATGTACAGACAAGTTTGTAGGCCATACCACTCAATGAAAATCACTGACGAAACTGTCTGTCTGTAGTACACACAGAAGCTTAGTGGCATGGGTGCTTGTGGTTGTTTGTGACGGAGCTGGAAAACAGGAAGGGCAGGATGAAGGAAGCAGAGAAAGAGTTGCAACTAGTAGCTTATTGAAACATGACACATCTGTTACTCCGACTCAAATCAGAGTGGAAGTTACCTGAATAAGAAACATAAGATGCCCTCTCACCTTAGTGCAACTTTCTATTTCTTGTTAACTTGCCTCTAAAGTTGTATGAAATAAAAATAGAGAAAACCCCTAAACTTAAGATAGTCCAAATACTTTCAAGATCACAAAATGGCGAGTAAAACCTTAAAAAAGAAAAGGCATAGAAAAATGAGCAAAATGAGCTTCCAATCCATTTACATAAAAGATGTGAAACAAAAGAACCACAAATAGTAGATTGAAGGTAATTCTGCGTAGACAAGACATTCTCTGAGAACTCTCGGACAATTTTCAGACCATCCAACCATCAGGTTTTTTTTAGCAGTTCATGCGTTGTTTTCTGTCTGTTCTGTTGTAAATAACGCTTTTTCCTGCAAATATGCCTTTTGTCTTAGCGACTGAAAGTGTTTTTCCCCTCAGACTTTGTTCTTCTACTGAGATGCAATCCCTTGTCTGTAATGGATGTGTATTGGCCTCCCGAGTCCTTTTCATCAGCACGTCTTTGTTAATGTCCGTCAACTAATTGACAGGAGATTCCTTTTCTCTTGTTGATGGAAGTTATGCTAACATTAATCAGGGTTTACTAGACCAATATTATTTCATTTTTTTATTTTTATTTCACCCAAATATGATTTAACTGCAGAATTAAAGACCACCAACGACTAATGACATGTCAATATTGATGATCATTTGTCACTAGTATTTCGTTTTTGCATATCATTTATCTCAATAGGTTGCACAAAAAGGACAGATTATCAGTTATGATGAGTTTCCCAGGAGAAAGTTAAACTTGAAACAGTTAGTTCTGTATGGTCTTGAATGGAGTAATAATAGAATACTACACCAAAGCCTCTTAGTGGATATTTGTGTTTGGCTTTGAGTTTTCACTATCAGATCTATTTGCTGTCTTAAATCTCCCCTTTGTGGCGGGACGGGTGAAGCTTAATGACTCCTTTGAACTGCCGACATCCACGGCGGAATGGCTTCGGGAATGGCTTCGGGAATGGCTTCGGGAATGTCAACCAACTAACCTTTAGTCTCTTTCCCACATCAAGCAAAAGTGTTGTCCACGTAATACCCATCTTACAATTCCTGGCCACCACCGGCACCTACGTATATCCATTTTGTCCATCACTAATGCAAACATAGAGCAATTATCGTAATAAATGGCAACAGCATAAAACTCATAGAATGGAAACCTGCAGTAGTTTACTTTCTTGAAGATATCAAAGTCTTTGTTTCTATGAATTACAATATGGATACAATCTCATAATAACTGCTGTGATGATTCTATTTATGCTTATGGTTTGAGCATAAATAGTTAGTTTCTGAGCGTATATGTTTTTGAACCCTGCACTGTTTGAATCCCCAAATATTGATATTTTGGAGACACGACTGACTGAAATATAAATAGAGGGAGATAGGGATTTGAGAGTATCTGTAGATTCTGTCATCAGGGTTATTACTTCCAAGCTTATCGTAAGATATTAAGGTGTGTAATTCATGTAACGTGTTGTTAGGTATTACGATTTGAAAGCTGTAATACTTACATTGCATAGCCTACATTTGCCAAATATTGTCCTATATATCATTATCAAAAGCTTTACTATTTTTTGTTTGACCAGGGTAAAACTATACCACGAAACGTTTGGTGTTATTTTCATCGGCATGTCTTCCTGTTTTTGTTATCAAATGACAAAATGATATATGAACTGCTAACCGCTAATCCAAGATAATTACTTCTTGGTCTGATTTATCAAGACGAATATTCAAATCATGGTTTAATATTCCAACTATAACAGATTAGTATGTTAAACATTAATATTCTTCATTACACCTTAGATCTTGTTCAGTCATCCATGCTTATTGGTAATGATAACATTGCACTCACCTGTGATTTTTGAATGTTGTACCTTTGGTAAATAAAGAAACAGACGAAAAAAAATTCAAAACTAGCCGAAAGGCTTGTGCAATAAGACAAACAAACAGGTTTTTAACAAACATCCTTCTAGCCGAACACATTTGGAAAAGAAAACTGAGCAAATGGTAAAATATCTTTCTGTTGAACTTGGATCTATTTTATATGCTGTAATTGTACATAAACTGTTTTGCTGGGTTATGAATGGAATAATTACGTTTGGCTTGAATTTGAAGTTAAAGTTGGCCTCTCAAAGTTGTATCACATGATTATCAGGTATAGACTGTTATGGATTGTTGTAAATGTTGGCTTAGAGTGGATCGAAGGCCAAAACAAAGTCACACTCATATTTTTAAACTTTATGACAGCCAGTCTCAATGTGATGCTGCTGGCTCTCCTCAGTTCCTCTGTCTGAGCTTCTGGCTTCTTATAAACCAGCTTAGTTAGTCTCTTAGACGGGCCCTGATGTCCAGTGGCCTACAGGGAGAGTGAAAGAAGCAAGAAGGGAGATCATGTCGGATCATAACGGACCCACCACAGCACAGAGACCTCCCTGCCGATGAGCAAACAGCACTACAAATGGCAGAGCCGGCAGGACAATCACTGTGTGAATGGAAGCTAATTAGCTGGAGTCTAATGCCAGTTTACTAACACCTGTATTAGCGTGCTCGATCAGCGGGGAGTCAGGGCTAGCCAACAAGCGCTAATCCCTCATAAGCCTAAAGTACTCCTCCCAAGATCTGGTATTAGCATATTCTGCTTTAGACAGCTGTTGCCAACCTCAACCTGCAGGATTGGAAAGTGATGTGTTGATGGAGAGGAGGATTTGTATTGGGTTACCTGTGTGTTCCCATGTGAGTCAGGTTCCCCGTTTGAGAGCATAAAGACTTTTCCAATTACATCCATGCTCTTATTTTGGGAAATGTAAGGACTCAGAGTTGCCATTTTGGGAAGTTACATCATGTTGAGCAAGATTTCGGGGCGACTGTGGCTGTGAGGGAGTGTGGTCGTCTTTCAACCAGAAGGTTGTGGGTTTGATCCCAGCCCATGCAGTCAACATGTCGATGTATCCTTGGGCAAGATACTTAACCCTGAGTTGCTCCCGATGGCATGGCCAACGGTGTGTGAATGTGTGTGAATGTTAGGTCCTAGAGTAAGGTACACTGCTCTGTATGAATGGGTGTGAATGGGTGAATGACATGTAGTATGTAAAGCGCTTTGAGGGGTCTTAAAGAATGGATAAAGCGCTATATAAGTACAGTCCATTTACCATTTCTTAAACTTGAAGACAATGATATCAAATAAAAAATATCCGTGAACAAGTTTCATGTTCCGAAACTTGTCCTCGATCCTTTCTTTTATTATTTCTCTCTCATCTCGTAAACCTACAACATTTTCCAGGAACCCTGGGAACCCCGCTATGTGTACATGTTTACTTTCAGTCTCATTCCTTTGCTCTCCCATCCTCTCCCACTGCCTGGGTGGTGCTGTGATTACCCCGAAGCCGTGCACGCATCAAGGCAAGTGCGAGGCCGATGTGTGTGTGTAAGGGATTAGCAAGCTTTAGCATTAACCTCCTGACTGGACCGGCTACATTCCCTCGCTCAGCTAATAATTTGAGGGGAGGAGAAAGCGGCTGGTCCATTAGCTCAGTCTGTTTGCTCAGGAGTTGGCCGACTCTGATCCCCTAATTTCTCTCACCGATTCCAAGAGGATCTCTGGCTTTTGTGACGGCGGGATGGGAAGATAAAAGATGGGACTGAGGGGCACGTTGATTCAGAGATCACCGTCCTTAGGACATTCTGAACACTTACGAAACTAATCAGTGTGTGTAAACACAGCGAGACATGTTGATGGCTGGCGGCTAAAAGGCCGGGGTCTCCGGGGTTGATTAGGAAGAGCTGTTGATGGACCACACTCGGTGTCTGCGCTCTGATCTGCAGTCCACATGCAGACAAACTGAGCAGATTGACTCATGTGTCGCTCTGTTCTGTCTGATTGTAGGAGTTTAGAGACGCACATGCGGGATCTGTTGTGGTCTTTGGTGGACTGATACATTTGAACAGATAAATCACTGTTTACCCCTTCTCAATAATCAGCATTACAGCAGGTATGATATGTTAAAGTAGTTTTCAAGAATGCAGGATTAGGAATAAAAAAGCTGTCAGAGAGAATATATTGCATTTTACTATTTTCTGCAGCACTGGATCCATGCAACTTTCCCCACATGTGTATCCATGAAGGTTTGCTATAGATGGATATCTGACTAACAACCAATAAAGGTTCAGTTGTTACAAAGAGAAATCAAATTATTTACATGCACAGTAGTAACCTAAACTGGCAAATCTGTATAAACATTCAGCAGGTCAGCATTAAGATTTCTCACCAATACCTAAATCATTTTGGGATGATGACTTTATAATCTGAATAGTTGGAGCTACAACATTAGGGCACAGGCTGTGAAGTAAGACAGACAGTCTTTCCTTGAAGCACAAATGTGTCATTTTGTACAATCGTATTTTCAATACAACGATGCGTTGCTGCATGCAGAGCTTTTCACTTATTCCAAATACAGCAATTACTGTATTTACCACTTTTAGTCTGTCATATATATTTCTACATTATGTAAAAAGCTGATTGAAATAAACCTGGTTACATTTTCTGTCCACATAAACAATAAGTCAGTGTTGTTATCAGATTACAGCAGAAAGCTGTCTGAATGCAGGCTCATGTTTTAACCGTCTACAGGGCGGAATATTTTTCTCCTTGTATGCGAACAAAAAAAAGGGTTTATGGTAATTTTCACATTTGTGTTATTGACAGAAAGTAAAACTGACACTGTGGTTTTACCTATAAAGACCGTATTTTATAATGGATGCTGTTTCCTGATCTGCATTATTATTATAATCTCTTCAATTGATCACTTCTACCAGGAAAGTACCAACAGTGCTTGATTTGAAAAACTGCACTGAAATGGCCTAAATATTTGAGTTTCTAATCCACAGCTTCCGTGACAACACACTCAACCGAGTTACAGGAAATGACACCTTTGCAAAGTTTACAGTTGTGTGAAAAGAGATATATGTTCATTATCTAATTCTAAAAGGTAATAATCTGTGCATGTTATGTATACTGTATACTCTCAATATAAGACATGGCCATTTTTCAAGTATGTGCATTTTCAAGATGTTTGGCAACATGAAATGTCCCACATAATAGGTTTAATATGTGTAATAATAAAAAGCATGTACAATGTTCAGATTGTGTCTGTCAGACTACTGATAATTAAACCAAAACTTTTATGGAAATGGAAAGTTCATTTAATTTGAAAAGGGACATTTTTCACAAAAATATTTGTCTCATTCTCTGAACCAGAAATATCCTCTTTATTACTAATAACTTGGATCAAAGTTATCAGTTTTATTCATATTTTTATTCTGAGGTTTTTTGCAATTTTCTTTCGTATGGCTGTTGACAGATGTTTCTGGTTTTGAAATGATACAAAAGTATCTAAAATGCACTATGTAAAAAACATTTGACAAAAATAAATGCAAACATTATCCTGGCCCTAGATTTGTGTATTCAAATAAGCAAATATTTAAGAAGAGAAGGCCTCATTAGAATACTCAAACATATAATTGTAATGCTTTAATGTTTAAAAAAAATCAACTGGGTAGGTTTTATGGTGATTAATATTAGTTAAAATGTTTACCCTCTTCACCCTTTTAAGAAGAGCTGAAATTAGATTTGTTGCCAATATCTCTATTGTGACAGTAGGTTAATTTTGACAAATGTGTTTACAGGCCCTGGCTCAATTTTAATTAGATACAACAAACAGGAACAATCAGAATATAAAACTGCGGTTTTCAGATTTCTTTTTTTAACTGGACAAAATTGAATAAACTGAAAGTAAAATCAGTGTTGACACAGTGGGCTTGTATTTTAATAAGCCATCAATCATCAGATCCTAAGCTGCATCCTCTGGGGAAACTGCTCTGTCAGCACAATATGACTCAACACTGTCTTCATTTTAAGTGGACATCAGATCAGATGTCACTTTCAATTCCCTGAAGCCACAACCTCTCATAATACCCCTCAAAGCCAATTAGGGGAAATAATGGCAGCTAACCTTCAATGGCTATGCACAGTAGCTACACATGCTACCCTGCTAGCCACTGTCAATGGGGACAGGGGCTAATGGGCAATCACAGGGGGGCTTATGTTGCAAATCAGCCCCGACCTGCGAGACTCTACTGGGGATTCCTGTCCAGTGCAGCCCCATTCTGGAGCTTATGATCCAGTAATGGGTGCTTTGGTGGAGATCTGAGAGAGGCTCATGGGAATAGGGTGTCAAAGTGGCCGAGGTTTTCTCAGGCTAAAAGGGGCTTTGATAGGCAAAGTAGGTCGGCTGAGAGAACATGGAGGAATAGGTCCCTGCTGATAGGAGGTGTCACTCCTAACTTGTACAGTAGCAGTTGACCCACAGCCTGAACACATGCACTTGGGTCCCATTTTTCAGTTAGCAAGTTGTTTCTTTGTGTTAAATGAGAACAAGTCAATGAACACAATTTAACTCACTCTTCTATACATTTGTACAAACTCAAAATTGACCAGTGCATTTTAAAGATTTTTTTTTTGACCATATCTTTACTTATATTATTAAGTCAATTGTTGTGAGAAATTAATGAAAAGTGTGCTCAACAAGCTCAGAAACATCATCCCCACCACCAGAATAAGAGTGGTGCAAGAGAGACACACAACCTTGCTGGGAGCGTGTGGATCGTGTGTGTGTGTGTGTGTGTGTGTTGTGTGTGTGTGTGTGTGTGTGTGTGTGTGTGTGTGTGTGTGTGTGTGTGTGTGTCATACTTTCTCTCTGGTCCATTCTTATTGCTGAAAGGCCATCCGCTGCCTAATTATCAGATCATCTGATTTTGGTACTGATCTGAAAATCTAATATATTGCATTTAAAAATGTGTTTAAAAAGGACAACGGTGAATTCACACCGTGCATTTTCTTACACAAGCAAAACCAATTACAAAAAGCAATGCAATCTTGAAAAAGCCTATCATTCATTCTATGTATTTATTATTTCATGGAGAAATCACATCGAGATCTCTTTTGCAGCCAACACACACTGACACATGACTCAAAATGTTCTCAAATGTTAAAGAACATCGGCAAACAAGTACTTTGAAAAGTCCTCAGTGCATCAAACTATCAAAGTATTAAAAACAAACAGGTTCAGTAGCTATGAGGGACAAAAGCTAACTTATTCTGATCTGGTTTCATGGTTTTAAGGATGAAATATCTTAAGTAAAGACAAAGCTGGAAGCTAAGGGACTTGAAAGTATTCAAGTCGCGCTTTCAGTCCCTTGTGAGTAAAGATAAAAGTTAAAAACAAGACGTACAAATGTACTATTTGTACGACTCCTACATAGACCTTTAGAGAAGTCACATGTCCCTCTGTCTCCACTGAGCAGAATATTGACATGATTGAGAAATTGACCGTGATCATCTCTCATTGCTCATCATTGATCGGTATAATCCTATAAAGGGAACACTGCCCTGTCACTTGTGCAGCGAGTGTGTGTGTGAGAGGGGCATTTAGGCTGAGTTACGGGGGTTTATGCCGTCTGTTGGTCCTGTCAGTGGACGGGTGGGTGTATGGTGAAGAATGATGAAGGCAGGTGGTGTGACTAAAGCAAGGACTGGACCGAATTGGGCGGATGCAGGCTTTAGCCGAGGGAGGAGGAGATGAGCCAGGGGTTTCAGCAGTCGCCGGGGCCGGTCCCAAGCACCACACCCACCCAACTGTTCCTCTTTCAGCACCCTTCTGCCCGTTTCTGCCTCTCTCCTTCTCTCCCTCTCTCTCTGTCTCGCTTTATCTCTCTCCTCTCCTCCTCTTTTCTTTTCAGAATGCATTGTTAACAAAACGGTTTACAAACCCTGGCTGGTACATTATCCACGACCGCCTCCTGTGAGATTGATTTAAGCAAATGGATTCAGGAAGGGAGGGAGGGATGGAGAGGAGGAGGAGGAGGAGAGAGGGGGGGTTGCATGGAAAGGATGGAAAAAAGTGAAAAGAGGTGTGTTCCTGCAGCAGCTTTACAAAACCGCCACATGGGCCGCGTTGAATATTCCTCTTTTCTCTTGCATTTTGAGAAGCCATACATTAAACGCTCATTATACAGCCTCTATGTGCCAGAGGAGGCCTGGTCTCTGTGAGGGCAGAGCGGCGCAGGATGCACTGTGATCTCTCTCTGCATATGCATGCATGGAGCATCTTTAGAGGCTTTCTGACATGATGTCATCATGACCGAGAGATTGGACATTCATAAAGCGTGTGTCTATTGCAAGGCTCATTTTTACGGTGTGAATCAGATTGCGTGTTATGTTTAATAAAGTTGACTTTTCGGGGGCAGCTGGCTTTTCTCCAGAAATAGGAGAAGGAGAATTTGACGAGTAAAAACGGCATTGGGGAGTTTCAGTAAATTGTTAAATGTTTTTAAAAGAGGAGCATAATGAAAGCAAAGCAGTTCAATGATAATAAGAGTTCCTTCTTTTTATTACGTTTCACCATTTAAAAAACTGAAGAGAGCAGAAGTTGGACCTCTACCGACTTCTGTTCACACACACTTTCAAAAAGGATACACTTCAGCTGTGGATGAATTTCTTTCACTTCACTTTTAACTTTTCATTTGACATTTTAACTATATCATTTCACTTTCAACTCAGCTTGCACAGTGCTCGTCTTTCTGCCACAATAAGATATTTTTCTAGGCGTGTGTGTGTGTGTGTGTGTGTGTGTGTGTGTGTGTGTGTGTGTGTG
>NW_011367173.1:53000-54055 GCF_000735185.1 Notothenia coriiceps
TAGTAGTAGTAGTAGTGTGTGTGTGTGTGTGTGTGTGTGTGTGTGTGTGTGTGTGTGTGTGTGTGTGTGTGTGTGTGTGTGTGTGTGTGTGTGCAGGCGAGGGGGGGGCAAAGGTTGAACTGGGCATCCTATCATGATAAATCACTGGTTAATGAGGAGTCTATTGTGTTCCCACACATTGTGTCTCCCTCCTCTCCTGCTCCCCCCTTCTCCTCCTCCTCCCAGTGTCCCTTAGACCGCTACCTTTGGGTTGTTAAGCTGACACAGATAATGAACTGGCCGCTTTGAACTGTCCTCACAATATTGACTGGTTGCACACAGCAGATGTCTCCCTGGCAGAAAGCAACTGGTAAAAGCACATTAGGTTAACAAAGAGAGCTTTGCTTTGCAGGGGTGGGGACGGGAGAGGAGGTGGCAGTGGGGTCTGTGTGGGTGTGTTGTGGGGAGGGACGGGGGGGAGGGACGGGGGAGCAGAGGGCAAGCTTCAGAGTTGACATATCTGGGGGATTATATCAAAACAACACATTTGTCGATTATATGAAGGAGAGAAGAGGCGACAAAGAGGGTACATGTTTTGAAAGAGAATATCTTCACTGGCTTGCGTCATGTTACCAAAGTGCTTTGCATGATAATCCTTTGAAACTTGGTGTAAACAGTTCATTTCCAAGTTTAAACTGCAACACAAAAAAGTACTTTTAAAAAGTTAAATTAAATCCGGCAACTATTGATTTGCATTTGCAGCAACAGCAAAGGTGTTTGAATTTTTTCTTCAAGTACCCAAAAGCACATTGTCTCTGAACATTATTGGATGCAGAAAGTTATATATGTTATATTTTTTTTAGGGCCGGGACGCGATTAAAAAAATTAATCTAATTAATTACAGGCTTTGTAATTAATTAATCGCAATTAATCGCATTTTTAATCGCATATAAATATTTGACCTGAGAACAGTGAGAAGCAATTTTTTTCACATGGATTTTAGTATACCATTGAATAATGACTGAATACATAAGCTTAAGCAACAAAACATTGTTTATTTTTTTCAAGGCTGTACT
>NW_011367173.1:55363-82672 GCF_000735185.1 Notothenia coriiceps
CCAATACCATTAAATTCAACTTGCAACATTTTCACTTCAGTCAAAAATATTCATGTGTATGCTGTTTTTGACACAAAGATGCATTACATCTACAAACAGAGCATACAATGAGAGCACATGATACACTTTTGATGTTTGTTTCATTTCTTCGGTAATGTTACAGAATGTTTCGGAAAATGAAGATTCCAGGATCACTTTAAATTAGGGCCGGGACTCGATTAAAAAAATTAATCTAATTAATTACAGGCTTTGTAATTAATTAATCGCAATTAATCGCATTTTTAATCGCATATAAATATTTGACCTGAGAACAGTGAGAAGCACTTTTTTTCACATGGATTTTAGTATACCATTGAATAATGACTGAATACATAAGCTTAAGCAACAAAACATTGTTAATTTTTTTCAAGGATGTACTTAACCAAGACCAACAGAAAAGTGCAATTTTTGCCATAAAGTGTAGCAATAGCATATTTAGGAATACAGTACATTTCAGAGATTCAGGTAGCCTATAGGTAGGTAGACCTTCTGTAAACTATAACACTTTGTTTTTGAAGTATAACACAATACTTTCAAGTACATTCAGAACATTGGAAACCCTGACTATTAGAAAACATCTCTCTGTTGCTTCAGAGGCCATAACAGACTTTGTTGATTTACCAACAGTTGATTTAAAAAATCTAATCAATTTCAGTCCAACTCTCTCAATAACCTTGGCCAAAACAATAAACAGTTCAACATAAAGTGCCAGTTGCACCAACAACGTAATAAATAGTTCAACATAAAGTGTACCATTTAAAATAAAATAATATTCTTTCAATATCCTGATGAAAAATAAAATCTCTCTGTTGCATAGGCCACTGTTTGATCAACGCGAATTGGGTGTGGGTCCTTGTATTCCGAGTCGGGCTAACGTCCACGCTAGCTTCTACGCTAGCTGCTATATGTTTTGCATTGAGGTGATACTTGAGGCTTGATGTGCTGCGGTGATATGCGAATTCCTTTTTGCATAATTTGCAAACAACTGTGCTCTTATCGACTCTTCCCTCCGTCCGTTTTTTAAAACAAAATGTCCCATCCACGGGGCCAACCAAAGCGGTCTCATCAGCTTCTTCGTTCACGTTTGACTATTGTTCACTGTGGTTTGTTGTTGTCTGAAGTAATGAACGTTAGTTGGTGCTCCAGTATAATCGGTACCCCTGAAACTCATCCAGTGAGAAACGTTCCGCGGTGCAAAAATAAGTGCGATTAAAATGCGTTAATTTTTTTAACGCGTTAATTTTTGTGTAATTAATTAATCTTAATTAACGCGTTAAAGTCCCGGCCCTAATTTTTTTCCAAAGTGGCCATTGACTTTCATTCATTTCACATCTGTCATTCTGAAGTCTGAGATACACGATCACTCAATAGAGACTCGGATCTTTTGTTAATATGTTTTCTATTTAAATTCTACATTAATAAATGATATTTTCTTTGGAAATTTGCAGTGTTTTAAGAGTTTTCCCATTGATTTTGATGTCTTATAAACAGACATAAATATTACAGATACATAAATAAATGGATGTCATGAAGGTTAAAATGACAGTTAATTATGATGCAAAACATGCAAACCCACTCGCATACTCCTTCAAAGATAACAATCTGAATCATAGTTTGGCACCAATGAGTTCATTCATTTCGTCCGTAGATAACAAAATGATTAACTTCGTTTTCAGTCTGCCTCTCGTTATTGTTGTTCAGTGAAAGCAGCGCGGCCTGTGAGCCGACTGGTTTCTTTCTGGCAGTGGGACGGGTGTCTAATGGGTCAATAATAAGCCGTGACTAACCGTCTCCCTGAGGAGCAGCTTGGCCAGACACACACTCACAGAAAGCAGCAGAAAGGTATGAGCCACCAACACTGATTACCATATAATTGCAGCTATTGTATTTGACATGGAGAATTAGTAGCCCGCTAGGTGGTTAACTGGCCTTTTATTCAGCTCCGGACCAGAGAAGAAAATCACACCCACACACAGACAGAAACACACAACTCATACTGGATGGAATATGCATATATGTGCACATCATTACTTGTGTGGCAACGGTATAAACCCTGCATTGTATCCTCAAATCTCCAATTGTTTTGTTTTTCACGAACAAAGATTTGCTTTTGAATATATCAGGTTTTTTAGCTAGTCAGATATGTTCTCTTAACCCGGAAGATGAAGATACACATTTTCTTTTGCTAGAAGAGTATTGAATTATTCAACAAAATAATTGTTTTGCAGTTGTCCCATGACAGTAGTAAAGTTTCGGTAACTGTAATCGAATAAATGAAGAGAATATTTTCTCAGCTTCTTGAAAGACTGACTCAGGCCTTTGTAACCTCTCACACACCTGTTTCTGTTGAGTCACTAGAAATGCAGAGAAAACCTCCCTCGGCTCCGTTTTAACCATGCCAGTTCAAGGATCAGTGTTCATGCACACTGGATAATCTGCTGTGGCCTATTCAAATTCCTCCTTTCCGCTTTGAAAATTACACACGCCGCCAGTTGCGAAGTTGTGAGCTTTTCCCACAAGAAAACCACGTCCTCAGACGGAACAATTTGATTTGGTGCCTGGCATACGAGTCAAGAGGGTTAACAAGACCCACCGCCATGGAGTCCCTTCACCCCACGTGTGGCTAAACGATCACTTCCCTGCGCGCTTCTCATCGCAAAACAAATCTCTTTTCATGATCAATTTTCACTCTTTCTCTTTCTTGCCTGAATAGGTCTTTTTAAACTGAGAGGGAGAAGGGAGAGAGTCTGGGAGAGAATTTCTTTCCCTCTTAAAGGTTTTGTGTGAGGACGGCTGAGTGAGCGTCCATTATAGAAAAGGCCCAGACCACCACTGGATGACCCTGCTAAGAGCGACAAAACCCAATTGGTCACGGCCGCCAGCAGCTAATGGGCCAGAGAGGAATAGCCCTGGGTGGGTAATGACTGTATTCTCTGCTTTATTCCTACGCCCTCTTGGTGCCCTCGTACCCCCCCACCTCACCCCAGTGGCCACCAGCCCTGTTACCTCCCCGTACCCCTGCACCCAAGCCATGCGCCCCACCGGCCTTCTCTTCTGGTGTCATTTACACTAACACACACATCTACACAATGTTGTTGGTCACAGTGCCTGTCTGTGTGTTGCACTTGGCAACAGATGCTGCAGACAGATCCGTCAGAGGGAATCAGAGGACCATATGTTTGGATGAGTCATGGTCCCCCTGCCTTTCCCACACAGTTTAGCTGGATGGAGGAGTCTCTATCCAAGGGACATTTTGACTTTTACTACACTGAGTCTATGCTAAGCAACCGACTTAACTGGTTTATTTGTCGTAAAACGCCAAATATCTTTAGGGTTCTACCAGCAATCGATAAAAAAATGACATGAAACAAAGGTCCAAGGGTTGGAATTTAACAATATCGCAACAAAAGCTTCCAATAAGTATTTATTTGAAGACTGCTTTGACTGAATATGTGCTGTAGTCCGGCGGTATAGACTGTGAGTCTTTTTGAATTGTCATGAATTTAATAAGAATTAAATTGTATGAAATACAGGTGTTTTGAGTGAAACAACATATCAGGAAACTCGGGAGAACGGTTATGATTAAAAAAGGGCATTACATTAGATTATATGTACCTACTCAAAATGTTCAACTTCCTTATATCTGCGGAAACTGATGTACAAGAAAATGTAAATTGAATAATGATACTGTAGCTCAATTCTACAAACATATTTTTTGTAAAAAATATTTTTAGATAAACGGGTCGAGAGAAAGCATATTCTGGAAAATGGGGCAACAGCTCCAATTATGTCCTGGTAAACCAAGTAGCAAAAACAAATGACTAATTTCTCTCTCTGAATGCTGTTTGTGATGTTTTGAATTGTAAGTGGATCATATTGTTCTTAAGTCAGACTTTAGCGACCTTTGCATCCATTCCTGTAATTAACATTCATAAATGAGACACAGTAACTGCAAACCCCTGCGCCCCCCAAAAAGGACTCTGAACAGGAACTTGGCCAAAAGATACTTATCTGAACGTCCCTTATTGAAAATATTTACTGATCTGTTTATGCCGCGTAGAAAAGAGAGCCCTGGCTGGAAGAGATAGTCGCTTGTTTGTGAGAGTGATGTTGAGGATAAGACTCTTATTGGCAGCTCGGCCTGGGATGCTGTGTGGTGGTAATGGCGGAGAGGTTGGCAGCAGATAGAAGGGGTTGATGGAGAAGAGAGATGGGGGTGGTGGTGGGCAGGTCACACTGGCTCTATTCAGGCCCTAAGACAACACCACACAGAATGATAGACTCCTCAGGATTGTTTGTCTCTCACGGGCCATTCTCTCCCCTGTCTCCCTCAATGGCACCCTTAGCCGCACATGAGAGGCTCTCACAGGTACCAGTGTGTGTGTGTGTGTGTGTGTGTGTGTGTGTGTGTGTGTGTGTGTGTGTGTGTGTGTGTGTGTGTGTGTGTGTGTGTGTGTGTGTGTTTGAAGGGTGGAGCGGGGTGGTGGAGGTGGGGTTGTATTTTAGAGATAAAGCCTCCTAGTCCTATGGTTGATTGCCCCGCTATAGAGACTCACTCAGTGGCTCTGAAAGGCTCCCTCAGACACCAGTGAATAAACTCTCACTCTTACGCTTCCATACATCACCCTACGCCTCCCTTCCACCCTCCTCCTCTGGCAGATCCACCCCCTCCACTTTCTCACTTTGAATTTTCTGGGGATTTGAGCACAACCCCTCAAACCCTCCTCCCTCCAAAAAGGTCTCCACACTTCTCCGGGAAAAAAAATCCTACGCCTTTCTCTCTACCTTTTCATGCTTACAAACGTTCATGATTCACAAAATGGACAGTCAACATTGCCATATTGATCATTGTCCAACCCAACGTTGCTATTTGGATATTCATGACAAATTTAAACAACATTAGGATTAATTTATCTCTGAATGCTTTTTAGAGCTTTGGAGGATCTTTAGACATCAGTATCAGTCATCGTGGTATTTTGTTAGCTTCCTCTGCATCTTGCCTTTGTATTCTTTACTGACTGCTAACTCACGTTGTGCACTCCTTAAACTTCTTTAAAGTTGGTCAGCTGCTCAGGTAAAGCAGTGGCAGGAAACAGAAGTGCTGCCCTCTGTCAGTCGTCTTCCTTCTGTCAACCACATGAATGACATGAATGCTGAAATGGCGACGTTATCCAGGCAAGCTAACCATTAGCTTGCATATCTAAAGGCCCTAGTTAGCACTGTCAAGGATCCTGTCAGCAGTTTCCTGACTGCAGGAAGAATCCATCTGATAGAACAGGAAGAGCTGACAAATTCATCCTGATTGATCAGACAATTGAAGTTACTAAATAGACATACTAAGTTACCAAGTACTGTTGGAACACATTTTTGATGCACTTGTGCTTAACTTTGCGTTTTGGGAGACCGTCCACTTCCCTCTATCTCAGAGGATAGTATTAAAGCTGATTGGGATGGATCTATTTGGTAGTTCATTTGCAGATTTAGACTTTTTACTGAACATGATTCAACTTGTATTACTGTTGCCAGGAATAAATCAAAGTATTATGGAAACCCTACCATTAACAACATTGTTTGTCTGTGCCTTCAAAAGCACATTGGTAGAAATAAAAAAGTAATATGTTTCTCCTTCAGACATGACGCATACAACATTAAAGAGATTGTCCAGATGTGTCCGCACATAATGGTTTGGTTTAATGGGGGGGAAATTATGTTTGATATGACAAATGTTTGGTTAGGTTTCGATACAAACATGTCTTTCATAGCAAATTTCATAGCAAGAGATCATTGTTTTGGTTCAAATGACTTTAAAGACTAATTTTCTTAATAACCAAACAAGGAAACTTCAACGCTGATATGAAACAGAAATTGAACAGCAATGTTGTTGAGCCATCCAACCCAACCTTGTGGCTCTACGTAAACATCACAATACTTCCTGTTTGTTTCTGATGTAAAAAAATCTCAATTTCCTATGGGTTTGATCGTTTAACATAATTGGATGGATTTTTTGAACCGACTGATTTTCATGAAAGAAAACTTTCGAATGAATCAACTAAATGAGGGCATGAATACTTCATCCAAGAGGAGATAAAACATCCCCAAAATGTAAATATGGAGAATGGAGACTTTTACTTTGTAAAACTCTCCGAGCAGAAGCGTTTCTCGAACGGTAGATCTTGTTCTGATGCCTGAATGCCTTTAACTTCTTCTATTTAACTGTTGCCAAATGTACTTTGTTATACAGCACCGCTACATTAATTATTTTGGCATAGTGGTATTGTACAACTAATAATGGATACAATAAATACAGAGAAAAATAGTGATCTGCAGGGTAAAGAGAGGAAAGAGCAAAACGGATATTTTGAATGCAGCTCAGCTCCCATGTGGCTTTCTCTCATCAGTGTTCTACTGTGCAGTGAAGATGAACAGAGAGTCAATGCGCCCTCAAAGACCTGGGCGGTGAGACTTTCCACACAGCGGTTTGATTGACACTGTCTGTCACAGGCAATGAACTCCACTCTGGCACCCTTTTTTTTGCTCTTCTTTCACTCACAGGTTACGTTTAAGGGACATTTTTACAGTTATTCATTCATTATAATTTGTTTAACAGTTAATTAGCCTTCCTCTTTTCCAACAGTGACACTATACAAACTCGCATTTCCATTCTTAAACCCCTGACTTTTACATTTACATTTTCTAACCTCTATATGTAAAGCCAAGTGGCAAGAGGAGCTGAATGTTGCCTCCTTATGTTGCAGCCTGGTTTAAGCCATTCAAATTCAGCCTCAGTGTGGAGGTGCAGGGCTTTGCATATTCCTCAGTCCTGGGGGACCTTAGCACAGGCAGGCTCACAGGCAGACTTTGTCTGCACCTCAGCCTGTGGACCTCGGGGAGTTCTTTGCTCTGATCAGGCCTCCATTTAAACAAGTGAAAAAAAAACAGCATTTAGACCAACCAGGTTTCCATCCATCAGAGATTTGTTTCCAAGCTGTTGCCCTTCTGCTCAAGGTCCGATTGTAAATGCTAATTCCTCAAATCTTTACATTATTTCCTCCTAATCTGCATATTCAAAAAAAAATCTTCAAGTTTACTTGCTTTTGTAGAATTCTGCATGGCTTATTTTAAAAGGTAAATAAGTTGCTCTGTTCTCTCCATTGAGGAAAAGTAGGCTGACTTATTCTCTTTTTTTCTCCATCTGTTATTTTCTTTTTTAATGACACATTGAGGGACTTCAAAATCTTCTTCGACAATAGATCTAATCTACCCTCCAGCCCTCTCCATCACCTCTGTTTCAATCATCTCATGCACTTGTGAGGAACCATGGCTTTAATTTAGTCTGCTTAGAAACAGAGAAGTGCCTTAATTAAAACTTCACCCTCTCTCCAAATCCCCCTCTCCACTTTGTCCTTCTCTTCTCATCCTCTTTCCTCCGCCGCAGCCGCGTCTCATCCAGCAGACAGAAGGGAGCCATCGTTGACTTGCACTCCAAGGCCTTCACTTGTTCGCCGTCCACAATAGAACTCCCTGTTGGATACAATGACCTTGCAAATTAAAGGAATGACTGTCCAAATTAAATCAAGCAGGGCAGCCCCATGCAGGCAGTTTGAGCTTATTCTGCTCTCTGTCCAGCCCCCCTCATTCCAACCCTTCAGTCTTTCTCATAAGCAAGAGGTGAGCAGAGAGATTGAATGGAGGTTTTCTTTGCCGTCCTCCTTGAGATGCTACTTCTTGCTAATTAACTGGTGCTCTTTGTCATCTCCTCTGTGAGTATGAAGGACCTCGGGGAAATTGAATAGAGCTTTCTCAACTGGCAACCCTTGCCCAACTGTCTCTTGCTCTCATGCACTAGTCATTCTACTCTCTTTGTCAGATGTTGCAATAGCGGATTAATTGATGGTGCTTTTAATAATTAGTTTTTGGGTGCCATTGAAGCCATTATCGTCGCCAACTTTCGCATTTTTCAAGGGAAAATGGCTGATTGTGATCGACACTTTTGTGCTTGCCGGTCATTAAAAATGAATTTTCGTATGAAAGAGGAGTAAAAACATTAACATCAAAGTGTATGTGTCTTCTCTTGTGTCTGAGTGTGTGTAGTCTCTTTGCATGTGAATGCAGCCATGATCCCTGGACTCAGGAGACAGCCTATCACGGCCTGTCATCTCTAATCCTCGAAACATTGTCCCAGTTCAATGAATGGTGTAAAATTGGAACATATGTGTCATTATTCTTTAAATGTTTCATTATACCGGGATCCCCTTTTTGTCATCTTATCCTAACCTTCTTTCACACACCATTCCAATGAAGCTGCAAACATCCCACATAACAGTTTTTTGCCAATTCTTTACATTTTAGAATTGTCAGTTTCCCAGATAGCGTGAAAGCTTGCAGATTAACTTTGAGGAGATGCATGAGTAAAGCTATGTGTCTGCCAGTAACAACAAATGGTAGCTATCATTTCCCATGCGTCTGTAGGATTCTTGGAGATTGTCGGAGAGATCTAGACAGGCTGCGCTGGTTGGACACACGTCGTAAAGCTAATAGGGTTGGACTCCCAGACTGTGACAGTGAGATTTGCTTCTCCCTTGATCAATTTGTCTTCGCTTGTCCCACTGTATCTGCCTCAGAGAAAAGAGTGTAAAGATCTATCAAACCATAGACACAAAGGGGAAAACTATGTGAACATTTTAAGGAGAACCATGGCCAGGGATAATAGCTGGAATCACACTCAATGTCCCATGAAAACTAGCAAATAAAACCAGTGGAACCAAAGACTCTGACTCTGTGTGTGGCGCAGCAAACAATAGGTCACTCAAGTTTTCTCATCTATCATATTAAAAAAAACAGAAGGCAAGATGTAAGAACAGGTTGAGCTCCTTCCATCCTTACACCTGCTCATATCTTACCACATGAAAGGAGAA
This sequence comes from Notothenia coriiceps, assembly GCF_000735185.1. Lineage (NCBI taxonomy): Eukaryota > Metazoa > Chordata > Actinopteri > Perciformes > Nototheniidae > Notothenia > Notothenia coriiceps. The sequence goes on from NW_011367173.1 coordinate 64,318, forward strand.
TGTCTCTTCTCCAAGCTTTACCTCAAGTGATTTTCTGAAGCCAAGTGAAAGTTTCAAATTCCTTGTCGTCTTTGGAGTGGACTCTCTCTTAGGCCATTGTGCTCTCCTTGACCTTAAGTGTCTTATCATTTGGCTCTGCGGAGCAGAGGTCACGCTGCAATAGGTGACCCTTCCCCCTGCTAGCTCCATTTGGCTTTTGTTCGAGTGCAAGAGGTCTCTAGGAAGACTGTCTAGCTAAAGATAATATACAAAGTACTCTGCAGTAGATCCCAATAAGGCTATGAATGATCTGGAATAGAAGATGAATAGAAAAGCTGAAAAATAATTAGATTCAGAGCAAGCTATACAGACTGTAACAGTCTTCTATAAAGTTTCTTTATGCTTTAAGAAAAGAGATGTGTTGTTTCTGGTGGACTGGATTAACTCAACATCCTGGTCATTAGTTCATCATGAGAAGCCAACTGCCATCACGGTGTCTTTGTTCGCTCAGATGATAGTCAAGAGAAAGAAACATAAAAGTACTCTTGCATTTTATGTCTCTGATCTGGAAAAACTGTGTCATTTTTCACTCTTTAATCTGAAACGGCTCTGAGCTCAACACGGCTGCTAAACCTGAGGAGAGAGTAGGCGTGAAGCAGAAGAAGAAAGGGGGAAATGGACTGCAGAAGATGCTGAAAAGGATAGATGAGTGATGGTTTGTAGAACTGACAAGCAGAAAAGGGGAGTTAGAGACCTGGTGGTGCGGAGGTCACCTTACCTAGGGCCTATAGGATCCCCCATAATGCAATGATGGGATCAATTACAGGCCCACTGGGAACTAGCACAGGCCAATGGCTGAATGTGACTTTGAGATGCAAGACTTTGACTGCTCCAGGATCAGACCTGGGGGGTCTGCTATGTGGTAAATCAGTCAGACCACATTACTGCTGTGTTTTTCACCAAATGCCCTGACCGTCCTGATGGTCATCATGCCTCACAGATTTTCAACGGGGTAAATTGACCATCTGATGGTCCACATCCGGGTCGAAGAGAACTGCAGCGGCCCCGTGAGCTTCAGCTGCTGGCACAAAGCAAGCGATTTCAAACTGAGGAGTCCCAAACCATGTAGCTGATGTCATGGCTTTATCAAGTGAGGTTTGATTTACAGTCATCGGGTTTGAAATATTGACTGTAGATCATAGTTGGTAAGTGGGAGGGCACTTTGAGAGCGCAGATAACAGATCTGAGTAAAAGGTAATGCTTGTAGCTCCCTTACGATTTGGATCAACTCAACAATTTAATGGGTTCTTCAATGAAAAAAAGATAAACCCTTCATCAAGTTTCCTGAACATCAAACCATAGTTTTTCCATAATTCTAAAGAAAAACACCAACAAACAGGCAAACCGAACCACCATTACCTTGTTTGCAGAGGTAATTACTATCCACATTAGAGGAATGATGTAGCAGTTCGAATCGAATTGGAGGGATGAAACCCCTCTTTAATGGTCACACATGCACACAGCACACACAGTGACATTTGTTCTCTGCATTTAACCATCCTAGTACTAGGAGCAGTGGGCAGCTATTGTACAGCGCCCGGGGAGCAATTGGAGTGAGGGGGCAAGGGGGTTGTCCAGTGCCTTGCTTAAGTGCACCACGGCAGGGCCCAGGAGGTGACCTGGGACCTCTCCAAGTTGCAGTCCACACTCCATATTTAGGTCTGTTCGGGGACTCACAGTCCAAGCCCCTACTGACTGAGCCACTGCCGGAAAGTTGCATCAACCCCTGCATTTTATGTGACAAAAAAAGCAATCTGACATTAGCAAAATAAAGCGATTTAAGTCTTGGCATCCTTTTGTAATCACAGCCTTGTAAAGAAAACAGAAGGAAAAAAAACAGATAACAGATATCTACACATCATACCTAAACCTCACTCAATGTTCTTTTTATTTTTGGGATCAGTGTCCTGACAAAATGACATAATAGTGTTAATGTGGTGAGAATATTAACCAACCTCAAATAAAAGCAAAGATTCAGCACTGTAATGTTCAAATTACATTTCCTGGAGGACACGGACAAAATACATCAACATGTGTTGTTGTCTTAGTTTCTGAATGCACTGTTCAAAATGATAGCCGTCTCACACTAGAATAATGCGTAAGAAAGTCATTGAGCTTGTGAATCTAAAGAGGGTTCATACATTTAGTTTTGGAAAACGTTGTAATGCATCAATTGTTTCACGTCTTGGAGGATTCATTTATTCCTTTCAATGCAATCCAAGAACCTCAGCTCAGATGTGGCAAAAGGGCGTCTGGTACAGAATCAGAAAAAACTCCTCATATTGACTGTCCTTGAAACTTTTCAAATGAAATTTCAGAATCTGAAGATCAGCAGTTTTTTTATTTGCTCATGTTCATTCATGACAACATAAACACTGAACTCTTGCACCCTGCTCTGTCTGTTTTTTCCTAAACGTGAAAGAAGATATGTGAAAAAAGCTAAATGTTCTGTCGTTTTGTTGTTGATCTTCGATTAATCATGAGAGGCCAAGTGCAGGAACCGTGTCCAGCCTTGTTTATGCAGGGTTTAGCTAGGTCCCTTTCAAATACACACACACAGTAGCACATACATCCACACACACACACACACACACACACACACACACACACACACACACACACACACACACACACACAGTGGGCACATGCAACACACACTTGTTCAGCAGGAGCTGCAGCAGCACTGAAAAGATCACTGGTTTCCTCCTGTTATGCAAATGCATCAAAACGCTTGAGTGAGAATTATATATGAATCCAATGAGGCTTTTTTTCTCTTTTAGAAATGCTTAGCCACAAGTACTGAGAGCCCTCAATGGCAAGCGTCCGCTTCACTCCCTGGCCATGCGTATTATTCAGCTTGACGAGACGCAAACTGACATAAGCACCCAGGCTCACTTTCACCCACTGGCAATCCGATTATATGGCCAACACGACATCAATGCTGCAGGGCCAACAGGCAGTGAAGTCCGTCAAGCATCCCCTCCTCCACCCAAGCCCCTTCTTTCCCCATTCATACCTTCTTCTTCTTCTTCAACTACTCTGCACAGCTACCCCTCCCACGTACATACACACTTCTTCAAGCTTCCAGCCCCAGTAAACAACAAACCTCCTGGCCAGTCTTCAAATGGCAAACTTTAGACAAACTCTTTTGCAAAGATTAAGGATTGTGAAGTAACAATTTTTAACTGCTCCTTTTTATGGATGTATTTTCCACTTTGCATGAATAAAAGAGGCAGTATTTCCTAATTTCACTCCTGCAAACAAGCATTTTATTCCAGTTTTTCCTCTGTCCAAAGCTTGTCCTTGCCGGCTTTGCAGCTCTGCAGAGCACAAAGACAGTATTAGGCAGCTGCATGTGGTGGCCTACTGAACTCTGTCTAGTGCCTGTTCATTCCTTAATACTCAGATATTAGCGGCTATATCTATATCAAACAAGTGCTGTAGGTCGGTCCGACCAGGAGAGTCGCCACTAGTGTCACCACGGGACTCCTAAGCTAAACCGGTATTGACAACCACGCAGCCTGGCCTTCTTTTCCGTGCTGCGCGGTGACGCTTGGGTCCTCAGACAGGGCACCCGTTGAAGCAGTGGGTGTTTACATGACGCTACCCGAAAGACTGCCAGGTGCTCGGGGGGGGTTGGAGTGGAGGCTCCTCTTGCAAATCGGCCTGCATCCGTGAAACTAATGTAGAGATGAGATTAAACTCGCAGAGAGATACATTTGCAATTGATTAACGCTGAGCCACTGTGACGAATTGTATATACTATTGAGGGAGTGTGTGCAAGTCTTTGTGTGTGTGTCTTTGTGTGTGTGTGTGTGTGTGTGTGTGTGTGTGTGTGTGTGTGTGTGTGTGTGTGTGTGTGTGTGTGTGTGTCTTAAATAATTGATAAAGCTAAATAGGTTGGGTTTTACTTACACATCTGATCAGAGTATTTTTGAGCAGCAGATGCTTTTGTCACAAACCCACATTTTAATATTTAGATTTTGAATAAGTTCTAATCATTTCAGGTAGAGTATAATGAGTCAGTGGACGATATTTCACCTGCCAACCTGCCCCTTTCAAAACAAGGCTTTAGAGGACTACGGTGTTTCCTCTGCACCCCTCTGTTTTGTCTGGTATTAATGAGCAATTAACTTTGCATACAAGGTCACAGACAATGGTATTGGTTGTCAGATTATGCTAATGCTGTTGGCTGTGGCTGCACTGAATGAGGAGAGGGAATCCCTGTGAATAGAGAGGGTTGTGGCCTTTCTCCGAGATGAGAAAATGATATGCAAACTGTACCAACATGCACTTTACGAGGATTAGGACACCACTGGACATCCATACTGACAACTGCTAATAAATGAACAGCAAAAAGGGGAGGAAAGTGTCCTGATCTATACAAGAAAGAGCAGTTCTGTTTTAAAATGTTTTCTTTTCTACATTTTGAAGTTGAACTTGTATTGTTAAAGTTAAGACAGATTCTAAAAATGTAAATGTGAAATGCATGTTTTTCATGTTTTGACTTGATGGGTTGTAGACGTGGGAGGCTAAGATGAGATCAAAAATGATGACAAAAGCACAACTGAAAGAATTCAGTGTGGGATGAAGCAGAAGAAAGAAAGAGCCTGGGGTGAAACTAAGAAGTTGAACTATCATGGCCAAGAGGGGGGGAACAGGTGCAGCCAGAGTTCATACAGAGCGCTTTGTGCAGCGATATGGCTTCAGTCCATTTGGGGAAGAGGGAGGGGCCCATGTTTAATACAAAGTTAATATCGATTTAATGCTTGTCACTGCTCTTCTGAATCTTTTGGCATTGCTAATTCGCTCAGTGTTGAGCAGAGCCCTTACACCGCCTGCGCCAGATGCTGCAGGAACCTTTAGTGCTGCCGGCACCAGAGGTGAAGCCGCGGCCAAAACGTTTCGAGTGGGAGCCACTGCTGAGGTGAAGACCGGTCACAAACTGAATCCACTAAAATAGATGTTTGGTTAACTCCACATGGCAAGAGCAAAGATGCATGATAAGAACTGTGAAATTTCCATGCATGATGGACTCGAGTTTAATAAATGGTAAATGCAAACCCTCAAAGAGGGAGACTAATTGTTGGCCATGATATTAGAAGCAATTTGGGATAGGACTCTTGCCCAGGGACACATCAACATGGTTACTGTAAAGCCAGCCCATATAAAATATGCATGGTTTCGGAAGTATACGAAGAATCCCCTCCAGTCAAAACTCTTTCTTACATTTATGTTATCTAAAATGTCTGACTTTGATTTAACTGATAGTACATGGGCCAAGATTGTTGGTATAGGCTACAGGTGTTTTCACATTCCTCTATTGAAGGGAGAGATTACTACAAAATTAGATTCAAAAGTCCCCATGCAACTAGATTAGATATTATAGCCAATAGCTGTCTAAAATGCAAATTACGCACGTATTGACAGAGAAGTCTTTAACACAACACTGGCATAGGAACCGAAAACCCCCAGCTAAGCTAACTAAGCTATTTCGTTAGCAAACATGGTTGGGTGTGCAATTTTTTTGATTCCTTTTACATCCGCAAAAAAGTCCCACTAGATATTATTGCGTGTTACACAAACACTAATGTCAGCCATTGCAAGTACAAGCTAACAAGCTAATAAACAAAACAAATAAAAGATGCTAACTACACTTACCAATGATTCTGATGACCTTAGGGGAATTCATCCACAAAAAACACACTGGACGCTGCACTATAGGTCAGAAACCAGAGGAGACTGAGAAGTCAACAATAGACGGACCACTTTTGGACAAAATGTCCTCTCCATTAAAGGCAGCTCATTGTGGAATAGCCTCCCAACTTAGATACGGGATTGTCCCACTCTCAATAGTTTTAAAGGACAACTTAAAGAATAGTTGAGCAACAAACAGACGTGTAATCACCGCTAAATGCACTTTTATACAGAGGTATCTCCTCTTGCACTTTATGTAGCACTTTTATCTTATCTTGCACTTTATATCTACCATAGCTGCTACATTTTACTGCCACGTGGTAAATGCTTGTATGCTGCTCATGCTCTTTCTGCATGTCATGTATTTATTTTTGCTATAAATGTCATGTTCTTGTATGTATGTGACGGGACTGCGGGTGGAAATTAGCTTAAAGCTCAAATCCGGCTCATTAACGCTTGTAAGCATTGTTTACAAGTGTTCATCGATGTGCAATGTCCCGGTTCAAATAAACGATTACATTAAATAAAAAATGAATTCTTTTTTCTATTTTGATGCACAACTGACTCCTCACCTGAATCAAACACGTATGGCTGAGTCTGTCCCACGTTTCTCCCAAAGAAAATAAAACATACCAAAAATGTCCCTGTGAAGCTCCACCACTCTCGCGACCGCCATGTTGCACAGGTAACCGCGCGCGAGCAGTGGTGGGCGGGGTGAAAGAAGGTGTGCTTCAAGCTTAAATTATTATTTAATTTTTGTATTTGTATGTCTGAAAACCATTTCAAACTAAATATTAACCTTGGGAGAGTATTATAATATACTTTAAATACACTTAACATGTTTCGGGGGGGGGNGGGGGGTTGGGGGATACAATAATACAATGGAAAAATTAATCAATTGGCGTACAAGAAGGTCTTATAGGCCTATACACTCACAACAATTATTTTACATTGTGGACAAACTGTATATATAATAAGCAACATTAAGTATAGCAAAGTAGAAGGGCTCCTCTCTGAATGTTGTTGTTGTTGTTGTTATTTGTTCCATGTTGTACGGCTTTACAAGCAGTATTTTAATATAGCTAGTTAACTCAAATTAAAAAATTAGGTTCAGAAAGTTAAGTATAAGTATAGGCCTGTACATTTATATAGAATAGTTCCCATTAAGGGCCTCTATAAGGTCTTAATATAAAACGTCTAACAATACTGACACAATTACAGTATGTCTGCATTACCGCATCCTACATATTTCTAGAAGACTCTCTAGATATTATTATGTAAACTGACTCACATCACATGAGATATTATGAGTTTGGAAATTTAAATTAGATTGCTTGCTGCTCGTATTTGGCAAGTAGGCCTATGTATTGCAACAGAAACTGGTTAAATGTGTCAGGACTCAGGAGGGATGTGTTAAGTGAAATAAATGGTTGAATTAACCAAACCCTGATGGAGTTGGAGAGGACTGAATGGCTGCAGGCCTGAGATGGATGGACTGGTGACCGCTGTCATACACGAGGCTGCAACCAGTCAGCACAATCTGTTCATCCCCGGTTGAGTGAAAGGATAGGGAGTTCCTCGGTGCGTCCACGTCACCGATAAATAATGAGGGAATAATAAACAGTTAACCACCTGTCGGACCCGCGGCACAATGGGACGGCCAATAGAGAGCCTCTCATGCATGGGTAACATATTTACTCAGCCCCTTTCACTTAACGAAGCAGAAAGAGACCCAAAACAATGGTTAAGTTCATCTATTTGGTAAACTATTGCCCTGTTGAAAAAAGGACAACAATCCGAAAATATTTGGATATAATGTACAACTGGATATGTTGTCTATATTGTACATTGTATAACATATACTTAAAATACATATATATATATATATATATATATACATTATATATAGGCCTATATGAATTCATTTAGGAATTTGTGTTCAAAATTCAATCTTCTACTGGTAATCCCTATAAATAATTGGATAAAATGTAATTCTTCTTGTAGGGATACCATAAGAGATAAAATCAGTAATCCCTATGGGGATAGGTCTATCATAAGTGACCATAAACATAGTGGTGTTAGTATGAATATTAATAAAACGTTGAATATTGTAGGAATATAATCATGATCCGATAAAATAGTTAAATGTGAATCAAGACACCACTATAAACTTTTGAATGATAATGATATTAATAATAATAATTAGCATTGAATATAGTTTTCGATAGGCTATGATGGGCTACAAAATACTACAAATTATATCATAATGCCATAGCATATATTTTAAAATGGGTGAATCCAACGATGATTATGATAAAGGGACGAGACTTTAGTGGTCGCTAACAAGGGGGAGGGGCTGTTGTTGGTGGTAATATTTTAGAGATGTGCTTTTAATGGCCTGGTAAAGGAGCGAGGACGTGGCAAGCTTGCAAAGCTCGTAGAAATTAGTCTCGGTCAGCCTGAGCAGCCTATGCTTCCTGCTAACCATCTGCTTACGGCTCACAAAAGGAGGATTTCGGGCAGCCAAGTAAAGGAATACGGGCTCATAAAAAAGCTTTGAAGGTCTCGTTACTCAGTGGAGGTGTAGCTGGTGACGGAGCGCTGTGTTAACGCCTGTTTGCGCGTCCTGCGCTCATAAAGCAGAAGCACCTCTGATAAGCGTCGACCCTCTCCAAAGGATCATTTCACGGAGGCGTTCCCTTTTAATTAGCGGATTGTGGCCACTTTATATTAGATTGATGTCGAACCACTTATCGTTATTTGAGCTGATCCCAAATGATGCAAACTGACTTAACTTAAGACCGACATCTCCCTGTGTGAATAAAACTGATGGTGGCAAGTGGATAAACCGTGTGCCTTTAATCCATTATTTAAACATAAGTAAAAGTGTACTTACACACATTTAAAATAAAAAAGTAGTTTTTCTTTAGATTTGTTATATCAACTGGTATTTAAAACACATTTAAACGACATAATGGCTGAAATAAAAATATACAAACAAATATCATAACTTATTTGATTTGGTAGCCTATAGGCCTACGAGCAGGCAATAATAACTACACACACATAGGCTATATACAAATATATATATAAATCCTTAATTTATAATATAGGGATATTGTAGTGTTTTTTCGTTAAGTGGAAAAAGAGCATAAAATGAAAATATGATAAAGTATATACTTGTATTTATTTTTGTTAAAAGAACAAGCTTGTTGACCGTATTTAAAAAATATAACCCCAAAACATTTGTTAAAGGGCCACAAAATACATACAAAGTAAAATACATTTAAATAAAAATATTAGTCCCTAAATTATAATTTTTCGTTTCTTAAATTAATGTTTATCTATAAATCAAACTTTTGTTTGATTGTATTTCTTTTTTAACTGTGGTTTCAAACTGGCGTTTTTTCCCCTCTGGGTCTGCAATGCATTTCGCCTGATTGCTTTGCGTTAACGGGTTTTCAGGGCAAAGCTGACAGAACACGACTATCAGGCTCCAAGTCGCTTTAATAAGAGTTTTATATGGGGTCTCAGTGTCCGCTCATATGAATGCATTTTAAATCAAATCACAGATGCACTTTTATTCAGCCGGTTAAAATAGCAGAACAAAACCGTCTTTAGAAATAAAGCTTTTTTTATTCCTCTGGGCTTTTTTCTGAAGCGGGGAGAGAAAGGCCGAGGGGCGCCTCCTCCGCAGCTGAGGGTGACAGTTAGTTCATGGTTAACAGGATCAGGAGCGCACGGCTCAGGCCGCACACTTCTCCTGCACTGAGCTGCGGCTCTGCGCACTGAATGAAGCCCATGCAAAAAGAGTGATATTTAACACATCTGTTAAAGCGTTTTGATAGCAGAAATCCGTTTAAGACATTATTCCATGACGAGGGCCAGATTGAGTGTTGAGAATCCTATGAAACCCTAAACCTGATTTACATCTGAGATGCTGCGCAGCGTCTGCAACTATAGTGTAGCCTAGATAATGTAGATTTAACAATGCAGTTAAATCGCTTATTCTAATAGTATTAAATTGTTTAAAGCGTACTCTTAGCAGCCTGTAGGTGTGTATTCCTGCTGCACTGAAAAACAGAATAAAAGAATAATTTAACATTTTAAGGAGGAGGCTATATTTTTTATATCCTGCATAACAGAAAGAGAGCCTGAATAGACAAGAATAAAGTATCCTCTTTATACTCATTAAGAGTCCCCATATAATGACTGGATCTGTAAAGATTGCTCTTTAATTAGGCAGCTTGCCTCTGCCAAACAAAACAAATTGAAAGGAAAGTGGTCAACATGCAAAATTGATGACTGAGCCTCTTTTGTGGGGGGGACTTTGTGTGTTGCTTGCTTATGAAGTCTAATGCAATCATAAATTGCGTCCCTGGGCCAATCAGCGGGCCGGGGGATGCGGCATGAAAGCGACCCATGTGGAGGACTTTGTTGAGCCCCATTGTTGAGGCTGTCAGCCCTGAGCGGGAGGGGCCGGGGGGGGGGGGGACGGGCGGGCGTATAAACTCCTCTCCCCAGAGTGAGGAACCAGAGGAGTTTGCAGCCATTCACACGACTGATTCTCTCCCAGCTGACCTAAGGAGTATCTCTGATTCCACCCAGTGATTTTTTAAACCGGGACCATGATGATCCCAAGCGTCCTCGCGCCTCCAGCCTTCTACCCGGGTCTGTACCGGCCGGCTCTGCCGCTGCACCACGCGCTGCCCTCTGGCTTCTCCAGCCACTCCAGCTTTCTAGTGGAGGACCTGTTGCGGATAAGCCGCCCCACAGCCTTCGTTAACCGGACTGTCCCGTCAATGTGCGCCTCCCTGCCCACAGCCACCACCACCCTGTCCTTCAGCAGCGCGCATGCAGAGCGCGCATTGGCCACGACCGCGTTGACGCGCGAATCGTGCTCGCCTAAAATGTCGAGCAGCAAAGACCCAACTTTTCTCAAGTTTGGCGTGAGCGCCATCCTCGCACCTTCACCAAAGACAGGTGAGAACCCAGAATTCCTGCTTTCAGTTCGTATTGATGTGTTTAACTTTTAGATGGATTTCTGTCATTCAGGAATGATTGTGTAACATGTGTGATGTTCCTCCACAGTGTCCTCACATCCTGCATTCCACAGCCAGCACTCCAAGAGCTTCCCCTTCCCCTACTTTGATGGGACCTTTCACCCCATATTCAGGACTCCTTATTTACCAGGTAGGCACAGCTTTTACGACCCATCCCATTTCAGCCTTCGGGAATCTGTCTGAGCTAATTGCATTTAGATGTAAAACACTCTGGCACCCTGTCAAATATTTTTTTACCAGAGAAGAAGAAATCACTGTCTTATTAATGGGGACCGTTGGCCTCTGCCAGGACCCTGCGCCAACCCCCTAATTAACCAATTATCCCAAATCGTCACGCTCTAAATTTGAGGCGGGGTGGCGAGTTAGAGTCCCCCCTGCTTCCCATTGGGGGCGTTTTGGCATTTCCCTGGCCCCGCGTTTTCCCACAGAGCCCGGGGGGCCACCGGGCCGCTGTTGCGGGCAACAATGCCTTCAGCACCATGACCAATTTGGTCAGCTCCCACCGGGCGAACCACCCACACACCCCGGAGAGTGACTTTTACCAGGGGGGCCAAAGGCGTGAACCAGTCATGCACTAATTTCCCTATTAGGCGCTATTGACTGTGTTCAATATTCTCACAAGACCACATAGCGCGTCGTTGTTCCTGATTCTGCTGCGGCCACAGGGCACATACTGTCAGGGAGACGTCCAGTTAGCAGCGTGCACACAGGCACAGTGTCTCGCACCGTGGGAGTTAAAGTAAAGTTTCTAACTGCATCTGTAATGTCCCAGCTGGGGAAAGTCTGTCCCTGCAGGCCCATAGGACAGGTTACCACTGACCTCCATCCTCTCTGTGCCCTAAACGTTTATTCTCCATGCAGGCCAATCAACGAGTTGAGATAAAGAATAATCTCTTAGAAAAGTCTATAAAGTCGCTAGTCCGTGCTTTCATTCAGGCACATCATAATGGTGATGGAGTCTTTTCATGGGCTCAGCTGAATGCCTCAACAATACAACTCCAGCGTCCTGAATAGCTTTTCGTGTTCATTTAATGAAAATGATTTGAAGGCAAGGAAGAGAAAAAAAACCCCGCCATTCCCCCTACCCCCAGGGCATCAGTATTCTGGTATGCAGTTGTGTTTAGTTTGAAAGTGTAAATCTCCTTTTGTTGCGATAATATATGGCCTTCGCCGCCTGTCCCGAGTCTTTTCTGCGTTAGTTCATTACTACACAATTACCGTTCACGGTTTATTAACTCCTCTATCCGCCCTCACAGGGTTCCTTAAAGGATATGCTACCTCTTTACCATACCAATGCGGTTGGGGTCCGGCCAATGTGCTAATTAGTCACCTCGTGCCATTTCACTGAAAACGGAGACGTATTGCACAGTTCCAAAGGAAAAAAAAAAAACTTCCAATAATAACCAGTTGAGAAGTATAGCCTTAAGGGACATAGGCCTACTTTTTTTTTAATTTAGATGCCTGAGGTTTTGAGTTTAGATTTAAAAGGGTCATTTGAGGCAGAAAAGTGGTTGTTTTTTTATTTTCTGCGAACTTTTCTCACTAAGATGTTGCAAATATATATTTATTTTCTAACATATTTTATTCTGTTTGTTTGTATTGCAGTATCTTCATCCGTTATTCCCATTCCCGGGACCTTTTCGTGGCCCCTGGCCGCTAGAGGTAAACCCCGGAGAGGAATGCTGAGGAGGGCGGTGTTCTCCGATGTGCAGCGCAAAGCTTTGGAGAAAATGTTCCAGAAACAGAAATATATCAGCAAGCCGGACAGGAAGAAGCTGGCATCGAAGCTGGGCCTGAAAGACTCACAGGTAAAAATCACAAATGTCCAACATGTCGTGCGTAATTTCCACGTAAAGACGCTGTTGTGTGATCCACTGCACCTGACGCAGAGCTCTTTAACTCACAATCTCCTCCTCATCCACAGGTGAAAATCTGGTTCCAGAACCGGCGTATGAAGTGGAGGAACTCCAAGGAGAGAGAGCTGCTGTCCTCCGGGGGCTGTCGCGAGCAGACCCTGCCCACCAAAGCCAACCCGCACCCGGACCTTAGTGACGTAGGCAAGAAGTCCTCAGCCGAGGAAGATGAGGAAGAAGAGTTTGCAAGAGAGAGAACGATTGCAGGGTCCAGCATCTCCTCTCCATCTTTTTCCAGCAAGCACTCGGACTTCTCAATGTCAGACGACGAAGAAATAACAGTATCTTAATTTATTTTAAATATAGAGAATATAACCCCTGTTTTGTTTTCATATGAGACTGTGACCACATCTGTAAGAAGCTGCCGGCCTTGAAGGGGACCCCATAGATGTCATTGTTAAAAAAACAAAAAACAATCGTGTTTGTTGCTTCAGGTGCACTGCAGGATCCACTTCTTAGACACAATTTGCTGTTTTGCACAGCTTTGTTCAATTGTACAGTATTTTGTACAATTTTGTATGGACATTTTATGCCAAGAATATTGAGTTCCTTTTACCTTGACCTTGAATAGAGTTGTTTATTGAAAATGTAGCTATTTCGTTAATAATTTATATGAATTTTTTTAATAAGTATGTTGTATTATGTGCTGTATATATGTTTATTTCGCACGTTTTGTACAAATACCAAATAAAATTGTGAACATTTCAAAGTCAAGACTATGTGTGTATGTATTTTTATTAAAAAACCTTTTGACAACATTCAATCATAAATAATCATTATTTTTATTAAATCACAATAACTTAAGACTAGTACAGTGAGCCCTGGACAGACCAGCGATGACAAACGGCATCAATCTGCTCTGGTGTAAAGACACTGTACACAAAATACTCCTTTTCAAGTACTGTAACAAATCAGCTAGAAAAAAGTCATCAAAATGCTGCAAGATAATCATCTATTTACAAACTTATGTTACATATCAAAAAATGTACATAGCAAAGAAGGCTAAACATTCATTGAGTTTGTGAGTAATAAACTGACAGACTGGTCAAATGCTTAGACAACATCCACACTCCTCAGGCTCTACTGAAGACAGACAGAGAATCAGTCTCTTTGTGCTTACAAGGACCATAACAGAGTGTGTCTAAAGCTACACAGACACACCCGGACAAGAACATGGGCCACAAATCTGAAAAAATCCTCACAAATATAGTTCCATGCTGTATGTCTCAGCAGTGCTGAAAAAGTAGAGATCTAGCGCATCAGATTTGGGCTTCCATTGGGAGTTCAGAATGAGTGTTGCATAGGATCCGAGACAAAAACACTGAACACGATGGAAGCCGCGCTACAAGATGTGACCCCGGATTTAATCGTATATGCCTGCCCTTCCCAGAAGGCAGTCAGGGGGGTTTAAAGCAAATAAAAGGACAATATTCTTTATATTCTAAGCCACATGGCAAACTGTTTTAACATTACCATCCAACCACAAGTACCTTTATACTTCAGATTAATTATATCACTATAAACAAAGCAGCATACACTAGTTTTTACTTAATTAGTTCAACATGTTTGTCAGTTTTATCATCACAAATCACATAAAACAGACTGCACAGTCAAAGGATGGGGATGAGGTATAAAATCAACATGTCTTAAGCGTCCCTTCCCCAAACAACCTGCAACACGTTCTGATTTGGAGCACCATAACACATCTATATATTTTTTCTTTCTCGCTAGTGGTCCAAATATTTACACCAGCTTCACAGCACTGGGTCACACATGCATACGACTTATTTTGAAACCCAAAGTACTGCCTCTCATTCACGCCTTAATCGCATGGCATCGGTGTCAGATATGATGAGAGGTCGAGGAGAGTCGACTCGGAGCCCTGTGAGTTTACAGCCATTTAGACAAATAAAGGATCGGCTGATGCTCGTAGTCTGTTAGGGAAAAGAGTAAGGCATTGTTTGTTAGGATTCAGTCCAGCACCAAGAAAAGAGACTTTGTGCTACAGCCGCCTGTTTGGGCCAGTGTGCATGGAGATCTCCGAGGATTATAAGGTGATCCAAGCAAGGACTTATAAATAGTAGAGACATTGTTTGTTTGTTACACAGAAAGATACAAAACAGATCAAAACGGGTAAATCTAACCATAGTGAATTTTATTTTCCCAATTAGTGCCCTTACCTCCTGAAAGTCTTGTAAAGGGAATTTATAAATTAGATCTTGTCTTTGACTTTAAATGTCGGAGTTAGTAGTGTTTTAGTTGTGTTTTGGCCAAATAAAATGATGTATTTAATGTATATGTTGTTCTGCACTATTTCAAAGGCACTGCTTTCTGGTAGAACAACAGTGTCTCAGCTATCAGGCTGAACATCAGAATTAGAATACCTGTATTAGTCCCACAGAGGGGACATTTACAACATGCGACCAAATCAAAGGATTGTAGTGAGTATTGTTGATTCAATTGTCTGAGCTTGTCTTTTTAATTTTGAAGATGTTTCCACATTCTTCGCTCTGGTGGTGAAGCAGTGTTTGCAAAACGTCCTTGTCACGTTGTTTGTATCATGGATTTGCACATAAAAACACATCATTTAAGTCCACACAGGCCTTTGTAGATTTAACTCAAAAACCTTCAGATGTACCTGTAATTAGTGTTCTCTAATAGCCTTTCCATCTTATCTTAATGGGCTATTACTATTTCTTTAAACTCAAATGTGGCTGTGATAAATTAAGGATGTAATTAAATATCTCTCTGAGTGAGGACTTAACATTCACTTTGCCTCGAATTATCCTCCAACTATAACACAGGCAGCTACAGTCATAGAGGAAGAGGAGGAAGCTGCTGGCTGTTCCTCCATCCCAGCAGCCCACCTCTGTGTTCTCAGCAGCTGGTAGCTCAGAAACAAGGGTCTGTGTCGCCCCCATCAGGCCGCGGAGGAGCACTGCGGCTGGGCAGCGTCTCCGCCTGAAGATCTGCTCCTGTGGCTCAGAGAGGGTTAAAGAACTCCTGGCTGCTGATGGCTGATGACGGTGATGATGACGCCTCACAAACAGTGGCAGGCTGTGTGCTTTTTATTCTGTCTTTCTGAAGTAGATCTCAGGCTCCTGACAGAGGAGCCCCGGGCCACAGCGGTGAAACAAATACAAATAAAAATAACAGCGCAGTGCAGCAGAAATGTTCATTGCCCGTTTTCTGAAATGCAAACCTTTTTCATCTCTTCTTTTCTAATAATTGGGTTACCTGCACCCAAATTAAGGTGGCTGGATTTTTGCGGCATGAAATTAGATATATAAGTTTTCACAGTTCTTATAAAAAGTTCCTCCTGAAAGCCAGTGTTGCATCACAAGGTGGACTCCAGCGACGTGTCCAGGATGTCGTCCTGGTGACTGTTGCTGTTGGAGTCGCTGTCGTAGCTCTGAGGGCTCGATGACGTTGCCGCCTCCTTCAGACGCATCAGCATGTTCATCTGTGGACAGAAACACAGCTTTACAACTCAGTTCCCTTAAAGAAATACATTCAGGGTCCAAATGCTAGCTTTAGATCTCTGTAGCGAGCCAGGAAGCTAAGAGTAAAGTTAACTTCTTATGTAATTTATAAAAAGAATACAGTGTGTTTCTGCTCACCAGGGGGTCTGCGTCGCTGTCGCTCTGTGGCGGCTCCTTCCGGACCCCTTCTCTCGGGGCAGAGTATCCATCGAAGCCCACGTCCTCTGGGCGGAGCTGCAGCAGCGGGGGCCAATCAGCCGGGGTGGACGAAGCTGACCAGGGGTAGCTGTCAATCACAAACACAGCCGGGTCCTCCCACGCTGCCCTGCGGCCGTACAGCTACGGAGAGACACGCAATGTTACATTAAACATACTGGTCTGTCATAATAGATGGCACAGTGAAGTATGTGATAGAAAAATATAAAATATTATAAAATAAATAAAATAATTCTGTAAAATATCATACAAAATTACAGTATAGTATATCGTAGAAGACATTTCATAAAATAGTCACAGTGTAAAGTATGTCCTTAAACTGTCATACAATGTAAAATGTATTTGTATCAGATTCCTGCTAGTTCTTTTTCAAACTTGCTTTGCTCACAGTGCAGAACCATGCATTCACTTTTATTTAGCCTTGCTGAACTAATGGTTATTTCTAAATACAAATGTTAAGTATTTGAGGTGGAGATTAAATGCAGCCTATCTGAGCGTGTAAGGAAAGCGTTTACTGAACTCAGCCTTTGAGCTTTCTTCCCTTCTACTCTGCTCCGGTTATTAGCTGCTGCATAATTCAATCAGATGCTAATTACATGCAGATTAAGAGAACAAATTAAATCCATTTCACTTTGATGAACATAAATCTGTCCTCTGAGAGGGCAAATCTGAACGTTTGTATCCATCTCAGACTCATTACACTTCCATTTTATTCATTTGTATTCCTTAGACATGCCTGCCGGTTGTCAAATAAAGTCTGTTTAGTAATTATTTTTGCTGTAAAATTATTCTGTCATTTTCCATGTGTGTCTGTGTGTGTGTGTGTGTGTGTGTGTGTGTGTGTGTGTGTGTGTGTGTGTGTGTGTGTTACCTGCAGTCCCTCTCGTACGGCCTCCAGCATGTAGGGGATGATGGAGTAGTTCCAGAGGTCAGTGAACCAAACCCTGGATCCCTCCACGTCCATGGGACAGGACAGGAAGAGACGAGGTCCTGCACGCCACGGGGCAGAGAGTTAAGACACTAATGTTTTCACACATTGATATTATTTTAAAGGCTCTCCTGTGAATTGTGCATCTTCCTCTTACCGATGGTGACGTCAGAGGAGCTGTGCGTCTCCAGGAAGCGGTTCAGGTGGTGCCACACCCGCGGGATCCAGTCGATGATCCTCACCAGCTCCATGTTGCGTGTCCGGCTGCCGATCTCCGTCTCGATCAGCTTCCGCCTCAGGAAGCGGCCGAGGAAGCCTTTCACCGGCTCCACGTGGTTAGCGCACAGCACCCACCTGATCAGAGAACACACATGTGTATCATGAAGGACAGTTTTCACCACGTTGAAATTTATTTTAAGAAAATGTCCAATATCCAGCTGCTCCTTAGGTGCCGGGTATCATCATCAGTTTACCTGAAGTTGTGGTGAAGCTGCAGGTTGGGGGCGGAGGATGTAGCCTGGCTCATGGTGCCAATAATGTAGGGGCTGAAAAGATGGAAAATCAGAGGTTACATGAGTCCATTGCATTATGCACATTTAAAAAATAGTAATTAAGTGATTTTTAAGACCTTTTTAATACCTCTTTAAGAGAAAAAATACTACTACTGCAAAAAAAAATTAACAAACTAGCCCAAACGATTTTATTGGTAAAATCAGATCAAAAAAGAACCCCTCCCCATCTACATAAAAAAGAACCCATCCCCATCTACATTGTAAGACATTTTTACTTTTAATATCAAAAACAACATTTAGGATGGTTCAGGACTTTTTAAGGATCAGCATCTTTTCAGCCCTTTCTCAGTAGTTGATTAATGGTTGTGTATCCAAATGCTGCAGCTGAATGTGAATGTGTGTATGTGTATGTGTGTGTGTGAGAGAGAGAGAGAGTGAGTGAGTGAGTGAGTGAGTGAGTGAGTGAGTGAGTGTGTGTGTGTGTGTGTGTGTGTGTGTGTGTATG
>NW_011367173.1:82792-83985 GCF_000735185.1 Notothenia coriiceps
TGAGTGAGTGAGTGAGTGAGTGAGTGAGTGAGTGTGTGTGTGTGTGTGTGTGTGTGTGTGTGTGTGTGTGTGTGTGTGTGTGTGTGTGTGTGTGTGTGTGTGTGTGTGTGTGTGTGTGAACTGACCAGTGCTGGAAGTTGCAGTTGAAGACTCCGTTGAAGATCTCTCCCAGTGAGCTGACGTGGTGCAGGTTGTCCAGGATGACCACCAGAGGGCCTTCCACACCCCCCACACCGCTGCACTGCTCGGCCAAACCAGACAGGTACTGACGCAGCTCCTGAAGAATGGATTTTTCAATACAAGGGTCCAGGGAAAACACCAAAGCCTTTTTGGCTGAAAAATCCAAATCTCTCCAAAACATAGCTGTGTTCTATTTGCCATTGACTGAAACTTTAAAAGATGCAAGCACAGAGAATACTGAATGTGCATTTACCTTGCTGGATTTGTGGTCCACGTTGAAAGTGACGACAGCGTGCGGGGTCAGGGGTCGGCCGTCCAGCAGCAGCAGGTGTCGAGACAGCTGATTGGCCAGGTAGGTCTTCCCTGTTCCGCTGGGGCCCGACAGGATGACGCGGCGGTGCTCCTTCAGCAGGGAGACGTAGCGCTGCAGCATGGGCTTCGGGATCAGAGTGTCGAACACCAGCGAGTCCACACCCTCACTCCTCACACCTGCAACAAAATATGTATATTAAATATTTTTATTTTATTCAATTTCATTTTCTCTTCTTACTGCAGTCTTTTATTTTTATTCAAATGTGTATCCCCACCTGGGATAAATAAAGTATTTTGTTAACTTTTGTGACTGGGGCAGCTTTTCTCTGTAAGAAGTTTTCATACGGGAAAGCAGAGAATAATATTTTGGGCTATATGAGGTGCTGGTACCTCTGAGCTGGATGTTGATGGTGTTGCTGTCCCCCACCAGGTATCCGCAGGGCAGCAGCTCGGGGGTGTGTGCAGCGCGGGCCAGGCTGGGCCGGTGAATCTCTCCGATGTTGTACCCCTCCACGCTGTCAGAGCTCAGGCCCAGCTGGCTCAACGGGTCCACATGGGTGATGTACTCCTGGAGGAGCAAAAGTCTCAGCATTTAAACGATGTTTTGCAAAGTTTCCAAAGAGGACAAAACTTGAAATGTTTTTGCTGAACATAAACATATTTCAGAATGTAATTAAGAAAGAAAGGTGCTTTTAAACAAC
>NW_011367173.1:84013-87703 GCF_000735185.1 Notothenia coriiceps
GCAAAGTTTCCAAAGAGGACAAAACTTGAAATGTTTTTGCTGAACATAAACATATTTCAGAATGTAATTAAGAAAGAAAGGTGCTTTTAAACAACTCAACAGGAACCCTGACAAGAACTAAAAGACCTAAAAGTGTTTCAGACACTGTCTACTCTGGTTTGATATTGCTTTTATTCCTGTGTTATTCCTTATGTTTACCTTGAAAAGCCGTCGGACCACTCCATCCAGGACGTCCCACTTGGTTTTACCACTCACACCGATGCAGCCAATCAGAAAATGGCGAAGCGGGCCCTCCTGCGATACAAAGGCATGTTTGGTTTTAGATGTGTAAAAATCCTTCAGGTACAATAATAATCCTACCCAATAACAAGTCGTTTTTGAGTTTTCCAAACAGGTCTCACCTGCTCGTCCAGGCTGACCACCATCTTCACGTGCCGCCCCTCCTTCCTCGACCCCCCCTCTCCGCAGGTGTCGTCCAGCAGCATGTCTGACAGGAAGCAGAGCAAAGTTAGACAAGGTTGGGACATTTTCAATGGAAAAGGCAAGGGTTCATCTGTGATTTGAAACACTCAAATGTTATCCATCTACGATATCCAATCCCGTCACTGCAAAAAGACACTACACTAACAGATTTTCAAAAAACATTCAAGTTTAATTTGACTTGATGTCCCATGTGTTATCCTTGACATGGGGTTGAGGAATCTTCTGTATCTCAGATTGATGTAGCAGGAGTGTTACCCAGGCTGGTGGACTCGCTGGTCGTGAGGTTGAGGCTGTGCTGGGGGAGGCCCGGCCCCCCTCCCTGGGCCTGGCTATGTTTGTGAGAGGGAGGGGAGGAAGAGATGGAGGCCTGGGAGCCCATCCTGCTGCCCTTATTCTCCACCTTCAGACGGTCATTCTCCACCTTCAGCTTCTCGATCTGCAGCTGCACACACACACACACACACACACACACACACACACACACACACACACACACACACACACACACACACACACACAGAAAATTGTAATGAATTCTGAACTTAGTATAGCTCCTTCAGGCCAATTTATGTTAATTTAAGTCAGTTTAGTGCTTAAACGTGTTATTTCCAATTTCTGGAAATGACACGTTAATAAAATCAAACTCTAACCGTGGGCACTGTCAAAATAAACACTAACAATTTAGTGGGTTGCAAACTAAGAGAAGCAAATTAGCTTGTACTTTTAAGCAGTAAGCACATTAATACTTTAGAGGGAGACTCTAAAGTGAAGAATAGTAATTGCTGCAACATGATTGTTCAGCAATGACTTTGTGTGCCCTGTGATTCAGTGCTGACTAAACCTTTAATGGGAAGTTCCTTAACTAATAGTTTTTATATTTGTATGTGTGCAGACCTGCATGCGGTTCATGGCCTCTCGGAGCTGGTCCAGCTGATGTGCGGAGCTGAGAGCCTCCAGGCGGATATCCGTCAGCTTCATCTCCTTCTCCCTGAGCTCGCTGCGCAGCTGCATCACCGTCTCCGCCTCGCTGTCCAAACAATCCGACAATCTGTGCACACACACAAACGCAGCATAACATGTTTAGTGTGAAGACATATTGTGATTTAAGAAGAATTTGAAAGTTGTTCACGGACATGACTTCATGTATAAGCCCTAGTCTACGTACAGTGAGTTGGAGTGTGTGGTCCTGAGCATGTGGCCGGAGGCTGTGCTGCCGTTGCGGGGCAGCTTGGGGGAGGAGGGCAGCGACGAGTCCGTCATCTCCTCGATGTCGGAGTGGGAAGAGGCTGACTTGGGAGATTTCTTCTTGCTGAACGCTTGTTTGAAGGAGCTTCGAAGCTGCAGGAAGAAAACAGAGGAGAAAAGAGAAACAGTGAGCAGGAGAGGGTCACACACACCGAGAAACACACTGCAGTGAGGAAGAGGAGGATTGTGCTGGGGAGAGTGGAGGAAAAAAGCTGTGAAAAAGGAAGTGAGTCACAGGGAGAAAAGGAATTATGGGTAGACTGTCTTATAACTTGAGCTACAGCTCTATGCAAAGGTGGAGCATTGTTTTTTTTGTCAATAAAAACTTTTTAACTATAATTGTTTGGAATATTGTGAAACTGATAAAACCAGGTTAAATAAACTGGATACAAAATTGGATATAAGTCAATAAGAAATATTAATTTAGAGTAGGGACATATTTAAAAAATGCATGATTAATTAATTTTGTTATTTGCTAGCTTTTTTTTAATTTGTGCTAAGCGGACAAGTCTTTGAATTTTTTGTGACATCTTTATGGATTTGTTGTCTTTAAACATCTTTGTAGCTTTACTGACAGGCTCTCAACATTATGTCACATCAAAACCCTGTTTCTGGCAGTGTTCAACTATTTTCTGATGGATATGTCCTTTCAAAAGCTGGCTCAAGTTTCATAAGAGGAGCAGTGTTGGGGAGGAGAGGACAGGCACTACGTTGGCAGCAGAGGACAGGAGGAAAAACGAAAAGAGGTTAGTAACCTAGAGAGAGTGCGGGGGTTACGCAGCTCAGATTTCACACAGCGTACCATTCTTACCTCATAGACCTGCCACATGAAGCGAAGCAAAGGAAGACAGAGAGACAAAACAGCACGTGTTCATATGGGTGTGTTAATGCGTTATGGAGGGACAGAGATTAAACCGGACGGACCGGACCCGTACGAGACGAAAGCTGATTTTAATTTGACCTGTAGGCAGCTGCACGGAGACGCTACTTCACCACCACCGTGACACAGGGTCTTTCATGATCCATTATATACTCTAAAACATACACTGCCCCTATACACTCCACATCATACTCTGCACCTGTATGGAGCCTCCTGTGGGGTCTCCTCCACAGACTGACAGCTGGAGGCACATCCACACACAGGAGGGGTGTTTATTATCACTGTGACCTAAACCAGGAAACTCTACACGGCTCCTAACAGCTACCACAAAGCACGGCAACATCAGGATCAGATAGAGACCACAGGCGGTTAACACAACATCGCTTCAGTCTACGGGGGTTGACAGAGAGGGAAAAAAAAGTGGCATACGTCTTCATCGTCATCCCGGATTTGTCCTCCGGTGCACAAAAGAGTCTTTCCACAACAAAAACGAAAAGTTTGTGAGTATGTTAAATGTATTTAGTATGATCACTAGTAAGAATGAGCTGACACTAGAACTAGACACTAGCCAGTAAACATTGATTTGGTCATTTTACAGGTCTAGAGGAGAGTATTACAACTACATTTAGTCAATTGTAAATTATGTTTTTTGACCTGAAAATCACCAAATCAATCACTACATTTTATTCAACAGGACTGTATTTAGATCCGTAGTGTATTCACCTTATCCCCAGAGAAAGTTCCCTAAATAGATAGATAGATACATGTGAGAACAAGTGACACAGACACACATACAATTACACAAAGAGAAAAAGAAAAAACCACCATGAGTCCAGCAGGCTGCTTATTAGTAGCTAATCACACACAGAAAGCTATTAGATTTTTAAGGTGACATTCTTTTTTTATTCCCAGCATCTTACCCAGTTCTTCTTGTTCTTCTTCTTGTTTATTGCGTCTGTGTCCAGGTTGGAGCCCACGCTGGAGTGGCTGGTGGCGCTGGCGACGCTGCTGACGCTGTCCGAGGAGTGCTGCCTCCTGATGCGGAGGTCCGGCTGCTGCTGCTGCTGGGGGAGCCGCCGGTA
>NW_011367173.1:87733-92972 GCF_000735185.1 Notothenia coriiceps
GGGAGGGGTGTTTGTCAAATATTAGGAAATGTAAAAAATGAATTTGATTAACTTTCAGATATCAACTAGTCAGAGTTGTCCTCTTCTGATATCATAGAGGTTTTCTTGGACTACAGAAAACAGGCTTGTTCATAGTTATTAGATAATGAGAGTGCCTTTCTCCTGCTACAATAATCCCAAGAGTTTCAAATGTTTTCCCTCCTGACAGGGGAACATATAAACACTGTCTTAAGCTCAAAACTACAGCAACTTATTGATGAATTGGGAACCTTGACACATTTACATTAAGTATGTGACCATCTATGTTTCATGTTTCCTGTAGATACTGAATTGCTCTTTTTACTGCAATTTTAGTGTACAGTTTTACTATTATGCTGCTGTGTTGATTGAATTTGTGTAACTCTGGCACAACAATTTCCTTCGGGATAAATAAAGTCTTATCTTATCTTATTAAAAAGTCTGTTTAGCAATAAAATATTGTTGCTGCTGCTGCTGAGAGAATGTGGCATATTCTTTGTAAAATGTTCCCTATAATGGCCTTTCTCATAGACCTGTCAAAAAAGTGCACAAGGATATTTTGAGCACATTCTGAACAGTAATATAATAAAGAAAACACAAAATATAAATGTCTTCGTATTTCCATAAACAATGTCTAAAATAAGATCCCTTTTTGGCGCAGTGTCTCCGTACCTGTCCTGTCCCCTCTGTGTGTGAGTTCAGGTGTATTGATGACTCCGTTGATGGCGGCCTGAGCCACAGCATTCTGTTTCTTCAGCAGCTCGATGGTCTTCTTCAACTCGTTCAGCTCAGAGTCCTACACAGAGGAGATAACAAGAGGATGAAAGCAACATCTCCGTGACTTTAAATGTGCACCATGATAAGTGTAAAGCCCAGTCTGTTATGAAAGAAGAGGAGCTGTGTTTACCTTCTGCTCTGCTGTTAAGGTGAGACTCTTCAGTCTGATGGTCATGTTCCCAAGACTCTGTTCAAACGCTGCCACCAGGTGAGCCTGCAGGAGGAACAAAACAAAATATAAACCAGGTTAATGTTTGACATTCGTGAAAAGCTCACATGTACCCAACACTTAATGTTCAATAATATAGAATTCCCAACTCGAAGATATACAACAGCATACGGTTTATTCAAAAACACAATTCCTCTAATCCCAGAACCTAATCAGCTGTCCAAAAAAGAATCCGTCAGGCACACTTCAGCCAAATATAACATTACAATTTACGACTTTGAGTTCAGAAAATCAAACTCAACAGTCTACATATAGCATCAGATGAAAAAGTGAGAGCTGTCAACATAAAAGCTACAACCTTGGGGCTAAAACCATGTTTTAAAGCTCTAAACCCAAATATGACGTCAGTTTAAACTAAATGAAAACATAACCATTTACAAATAATTGTGCAAAAATAATTGCCCCCTATGATAAATGATTATCCCCCTGTGGGGCAGCTTTGGACAGTTTCCCACACTACCAACCCTGACATCATCTTACCCATAATCAGTCATTGGAGAGAGACCTATTCATTCATGCTCATGATGACATGAAGTCATCTTTTGGTAAACCACTATTCACTACAGTTTCACTATCTGCCCTAACTTGATTTGACATATTTCTGGCTCACATAGTGTGCAGGTAGTGTTAGAATGAATTGCCTTCGTGACAAAGTTATACAAAAATAACAGAAAGACTTTGTGGTGAGTACAAACAAGCAGATTCAAATTGAATGTACATGACAAATAATTACTCTCACACTAATAATGCATTATTTTGCGTGCAACATTGCTTTGGTTGTTAAAAACAAACACGGAACATAGGGGTGAATGAGTTCATCCATTAGTATATTGTAATAGGCTTTAGAGGAATATGAACGATGAGCTGCTGCCTGCAGAGAGTGTGTGTGAGTAGAGTGTTGACTGATGTGTGTTTAAAGACCAGACTTCTTGCTGCAGAGGATGCTCTTAGATTCAGGGCCTCGGGCCTTTGAGGCGTGTTCAGATCATTCATCATCCGTCTGAGGCCCGCGGATAATCAAATATTTGAACAGATAAAGCCCCACCCTCGCATCTCATGACCCCCCCACTACTAACTCTTCTCTCTGTGTTTTTCTTTCAACACCACGCCTTCATGTATCCAGGCGTCGTTAGCTGTAAATCTTCTGTCCGCATCTGCCACTGTCCCTCCGCAGTGTGCTGAGACTTGACTCGACTGTAATCTAACACCTTCCCTCCATATCTCTAATCCACGGTTTAACCACCAGTGTGCTCAGGTGGAGATTACAAGCAGAGCGTGGTGAGACTTGTGCAATACAGAAGGTAGGGTGGCAGGAGGGATCGTGTCTGGAGACGCTTTAAGAGATGTTCTGATGGTTCTGCCAGATGTGAAAGTACAGCTTCTGGGAGTAAAGTGCTCGACTGGAGCTATCTGCTGAGTGTTTGATGAGGATCTCTAAATGTACTCGCGTGTGTTTGGGAATTGTTTGGTTGCTGGAGAGCGATAGAGTGTCACCATTCACAGGTTGTTTTTTCAGCCTGCTTCAAGGCATATTTTCTGAAATTATTAAAATAAATAAATAATATCATTTCCATTTGCGACATAAAGTTGAAATGTGTAACAGATTCCTTTTCATAGATAAAAGCAGAGCATTATTTTAATGATCATTTTTTTTCATTTTGTATTTCATAGCTTCATAAAAAGGCAACCTTGTATGACAACTTTTATGACAATTTTGATCCACACAATTATTTAAAATGTAATATAAACCTCAACGATAATGTGATATCAAATAATATAAAACCACATATTTTGGGCAAATTTCACAGCTTTTGTATATTTGGTTGATTAAATTAATTGCACGGTAAACACTAGAAGGAACCAATGTCCATTTAACTTTTTGAGGAGTGTCTGTGTGTGCGTGCGTGCGTGCGTGTTTGTGCCTGCTCACTCACGTTGGCGCTGAGCTGCGTCGTCAGGGCGGAAACCTTATCCTGGGAGGCGTCCAGCTCCCGACGCAATTTGCGGATCTGAGGACACAAAACAGGCACGACTTCAAAAAACACAGAGACAAAAGCATCCATACCTGTTCCATAAAAACATGCAACGCCAAATGCACACATACACATGCATCTAGACACACGATGAAAGAAAAAACGGTGGCAACAAATGAGGGAGGCTCCAAGATTGAATCTCTGATTATGTTCAGGTTAAGAGATGAAACATAAAGGATCGTAGATGAATGCAGGAGCACATACAGGTGTAGGAACAAGAGCCTGTTCCAGGGTCAGTCACAATACAGTTACACGTGTAACTAGATACACATGTGAAGGTGCCCCCATGTTCCAACAAGTCCCGCCACTGCACATAGAAAATTAAAGAAACATCCGATAGAAGTTAGGGGGGCGGGCTGAAGCTTACCTCCGACTGAGACTTCTCCTCATTCTGTAATAACAAACATCAGAAGAAAGAAAATCATTAGAGGAGGCACTGATGGAATTGTGACATTCTTTAATGAAAAGGAAGAGCAGTTGAAGCTGCCGCAGGTCAGACCGCACCGCGCACATGTCCTGACTCCTCTGTGATTTATTAGCTACATGGAGACCAGCTGTATAAACCGTGGAGGAGATTGTCTGGTGCAATGTGTCTGGAAAGCAGAGATATCCTCCTCAAGGCATTTCACTCGTGTGTGTGTGTGTGAGTTTGGGAGAGAGAATCCCATTGTCTGCATACGCTGCACGCAGAACAATAGAAAGAAAAACAGGTAACCAAACGCATACGGATTGAGAGCAGGCAAAACAAACGCTCACACGAACACAACACACCCTGCTGCTGAAAACAGAGAAACATACAACACCTGCATTTACATATAAACAAGCTGCAACGGGCGCTAAAACGCCATCTGGAAGTGTTTCTCGTGACCTAACTGGAGGTGTTTTTACAGCTTTTATAGTGTGTGGTCAGTTTGTTGGTTACATTTAAACACACACATCAGTTTATTTTGAGCTCACGTTAGATGTCAGTTTAACGCTTTTAATGTTGCTAAAATGTCTTACTTTGGTGCCATCCAGTGTTGGTGTCAATGATTGTCTGCATAACACCAAAGACGTTGGTACTGTTTGTTTGTTAATTAGCAGGATATATAAAAATATTCTTAAAGTTGTGTAAATGATTTCAACCAAACTTGGAGAAATGTGTAAAGTGTTAAGATTTTGCTGAATATAAAGTTTTCTTAAGGATTTTCAAAATTCTGCATTTACATCACAACATATGGGGCACATTGATCCCACTATATTTGTCCACTTAATGCATTCTGTAGAAAGGTCCCTTGACATTTGTGTCACAATAAAATAACCAGTTAATAAAAAGGTTTTAGCTGAATCCATAATCACCATTTGAAGGCTTGTGGAAGCGCTGAATGGAGCGATTGTGAAAGATGCAATGAAGCAGCTCATCTGATGATACATTATTTTACCTGTGGTTCCACCAACCACGTAAACAGGTTTCATCAGCCTGATGTGTCTGTGCATGTATTGCTGTGTGTAAAATACATGTGTTCTGCCCACATGGCGTAGTACTGCACACCCAAACAGAGCTGTCAATCCCACACACAGGACAAGTTGATCCTAGATACACAAACAGAGCAGCCTGTCTGTCTTGGAAACGCAGACATAACACAGAGATCTCACTCTGATGCAAAAGCCTGGACCCGGACTTTACAAATACAAAACAATCCCGTGAGTTATCAACATGAAGCACACATGGGATTTACAAAGAAAACAAACTACAGGAATTGGAGTTAAAGTAAAAAAATCAAAACAAATTAAATAATTAGATCGGCTTTTAAGATATAAGGGTTTTTAAAGCACATTAATCAACAGCCTCAGTCACACCTTTTACCTTAGTTTATGGATAAAGAAACAGAAACATGGGATTATATCTTCCATGTAATATTTTCACTACAGCCGTTTCTTACTCCAACAGAGCATAAATAAATATCAGAATGAGGTATTCTAAAATCTTCCTCCTTCCTACCGTTAGTTGCCAGGGCGTGACGGTGCCCGTCAGGGACAAAGTCGCCATCATATTTGCGTCCACCCTCTCCCCCCCTTCTTACTTAAAAAATGTGACTCTCTGGCTCAAAGGAGCAGCCAGTCCCGGGGAGAGATTCAAAGTCTGAGTGTTTCTGCTACACCTGCCGAGGTGAGTAGCCCGGCCCACAGAAGTGTGGGGGGG
>NW_011367173.1:92993-125723 GCF_000735185.1 Notothenia coriiceps
GGGGGACTATGCTGTTAACACCGGGCTCTGATTAGCTACTGTGTGTACATGTGGGCTGTCCCAAGTGTTTGAGTCAGATATCTGGATGGATTAGAGTGTAAATGTGTAACAGCTTACTTGCCAGCTCAAATACTCATATTTCATAATTCCATAGGCAAACGCAGAAACAGGTTGCACTGGAATCTTCATGAACTGTGGAGACCTCAGAAGCGATGTGATTTTGCTTTGCTTTCTCAAACAAGGCGGTTCAATCATTTTACAGATCTGTGTTTATTTGTATTTCTCTCTTTTTTGCCTTTTTCAGTGCTACTTGACAATGACAGTTTTTGCTAAAGAAGGAGATTGTTAGATGTTGAGAACTAGGGCATGATATGAAGCAAAGATTTTGCTCGGAATTGAACTGGAGATCTTGTGGTCAGATGGTATGTGCCCTTCCGGAGCGGGATATTTAAAGTGGAAAAATAAACTTAGCAGACCTCACTATGGGACAAACACTACGCAAAAAGTAATGTTATCTAAAATAAAAACTTCTAAACATGATCAGTATTGAAGGTATACATTGCACAAGGATTCAAAAATAATTCACATAAGTCTGATTAACTTAAAATGGACCTGTTGTGTACTCACTGTAGAGTAAATGGAGGAAGTGCTGGAGACCAGAGACAGGGATGATCCATGAACTATAGAGACAAAAACCACAAGCAAAAGTGGGGATTAGAAAGTACATCCATACACACAACAGCACCATGATTATCATCAACCCCCCCGACACAAACCACCCACTCCGCTCCAATCCTTCCCAGCCAACACATATCCTCTCAGTGTTCCCACTTCCCGCCTCCTTTCTGAACGTAATGACTGCAGCTCTGCGCTCATAAAGATAAAAGCCCCACACGTTACAGTCGGACTGTGGCACAGCTAACGACAGCCTGAGCATTACTCTGTTAATGACTCATTCACTAATCACACATCAGAGGCCGGGACACAACGCAGCACTGTTTCCTGCCTGGGAGCAGATCAGAAAGGATCAGCAGCGGCGTGATGTCATCAACCACACAGAGAGTCCGGGCTGATCCCAGCCGATGTATTCATTCATTCACCTCACAGGGGGGGCACACATTGGTTTGCACACTTTTATCAGAACGTTGGTCTAGACAGCAAGGTGTGCTGGGAGCCACATGAAAAGGAGAATATTTATTTAGGTTCACTTCTGTCTGGTTTGAACTTTACTCAACGATTGTTTGAGACTTTTGAAAGAAAATAAAGGAAAGGTATTCTGATAATGGATGAATGTTTCTTCTTATTTAATTGTTTTCCAATGGCATTTCCTTGGCCATGTTTCTATGACATGAGGATAGCTGCTCTTCTATGTTATATATGAAAGTAAACTGAATGTTATTGGGTTTTAGATTGTTGGTCAAATACATGTCAAGAGGTTTTTGTCAACAAAAGGATCCTAAAGATTTCAGAAAATAATATGCTGTTTTTTTAAAGTGACTCACATTTCTTCCTGGGTAGTTTGGACAATACTCATTATAGTATTGTATTGCAAAATGTTTTTCTGGGATCTTGTGAGATGTTATCATCAAACTGGTACAAACACGTTTGCCAGTCATGTTTTCATCAAACATGCTTTGGTGCTTTTTGGAATTATAGGGTAATTTGTTTTGTTGGATTATTTGTGGAAATGTCCTAGTTTTGGGTTTCTTGCTTTTTTCTGACAAACATTTGATCTCTAAATTGTTCTGATTTCCAGGTTGTGCTGTTTGACATTTTATTGTTGGTACATGTTTACTTGTTGAGTTAGTTTTGAGAATCTGTGCTTTTTTCACTTTACACTGCGAAAGGGACGCTAGGGAGTATAAAAGTCAACATGAGAATTGTACATAATTGATTTGCTGAAAGGAATTATTGAAAAAAAAAATATATAGATTTGGTTTTCATCTGCGATTATGTAAATATTACTATTTGTTGCACACAAATGTTCCACAGTAAGGAAATAGGAACATAAAGTTATAGCTAAATACAAACACCATACCTCTCAGTTTGATTATCTATCTCTATGGGATAAGAACATCTCCTGTAAATATTGTAAAACATGGTTTCTAAAGACTAAAGGGGAAGGTGAGCATATATAAAGGGGAGTGGGTTAGGGTGCGGGCGGAGGGATGAAGTGACAGGCCTGACAAAGTGTTGGTGGATGATGTGACTTCTGTCCTGTCAATCTAACAACGGTTGTGTAACTCTACCTCTTAGAAACATACACATATACACACAAACTGCAGACCAACACACATTAAACAAAGAGAGAAAGTTGTGTTGTGTGTCATCACATCTCTCTCACTGTGATCCCTGTAATTATCTCCTCCTCTGAAAGGGAACACAGAGTCACGGAGCTGGAAAAAGAGTTAGATATGCTTGTAGGGGGCGCAGTAATAATACGTCTGCGTGTCTGTGTTATTGTGCATGTACACATTAGGTGTTGCTACCTGTGCTTTTATCTAAGCTTCACAATATCAGGTGAGGCTCAGGCGTGTCTTTTAAAGATGAGTACAATAGATGAGTGACAGCCCATATACATGATTACACAAAACAGTGACCCTCCATACACGTAATGCTTTATTTAAAGG
This sequence comes from Notothenia coriiceps, assembly GCF_000735185.1. Classification (NCBI taxonomy): domain Eukaryota; kingdom Metazoa; phylum Chordata; class Actinopteri; order Perciformes; family Nototheniidae; genus Notothenia; species Notothenia coriiceps. The sequence goes on from NW_011367173.1 coordinate 95,624, forward strand.
AACATCTAGACATACAAACTCAATTGTGTTTCCAACAGTGAGGAATCATTTATGTTGAATGTCTTTCTTGGTTATAACTAAACTTGTTGTCAACCACAGTTTATGCAGAGAATATAGAAACATTTAAATATTATTCTGGGAGCTTTTAAGTTGGTCCCTGGATTTACCATGTTCTTAAAAAACATGCAAACAGCTGATCTCCTGAGGCACATTTATAAAACCAGTTTCGGTGTCACAGGATTTGCTCTTCAACTCTTTGACCGTCTGTAATGTTGCTCTTCCCTCAGTTTTTATTCATATCCCTTAAATCTGCAGGACACGATACGTCTTCGGATCTTTATACTGTTAGTCTCTGTATGTTTAACTGCACTTATGTATTAACTACATTTCCCAAAAATAATCTATTGACAACCTTGAAAGAAAGTACACTTTTTTGATTGACCTGTTTATCACACAGTTGTGTTATCATGATTTTTTTCCCAATAATTGTAAAGAAAGTCTTGTAATAATAATAATAATGGGTTTAATTTATAACGCACTTCATATCTGAGTTCAGATCCTGAAGTGCAAAATGACTTGGTGTTAATTGTATACATTGTCATTTATTGTGGATATTGCATTTTATTTAAATACAAGTCTTGCAACTTCAGCTGTTTAACATTATTTAGGGTGTCAGGCTGTATTCTTCTATTGAGAATATGTTGTTGTAAACAATAATACAACTTACCCCCCACCCACCTAATCATAGTGTGCAACAGTGCTGTGTTTCTATAGGCCTGAGGATTGAGCAGACGGCAGCGGAGCACCCTCTCCTGAGCGAGGAGTCTGCCTGCTTGTGGGAAAACCACGGCAGGGTACTTTTCGCAATAACCAAGCTTACTAAAACAAAGCAGCAGCAAAGCTGATTATGGATTTCTAAAGGGACTAGGAGCGGTTGTAATCCGTCCTAATGTTCTCCAAACAAATGGAATAAGTATTATTTTGGCACAGGGATGTGGAATAAAGCAGGGGAGGCTTCAGAGTCATAGAGAGACAGGGGTATGCAGGTATTGGTAAATAATTACACTGTAATCACGATTTACATCAAGAATCTGAGGGCCAGGCCCAGGACTCAGAGTCCTTATATTCATCCATCCTTTGCTTGTCTCCTCTTACCTTCCTCAAAGCCGTCCCTGAAGGAGCCCGATCTGCTCATGGTGCGCGTCTTCTCGTCAAGAGACATGCACGAGTTCCTCAGGCGGTTATCGCTGCTGGGGTCAAAGGAGACTTCATGATTGGTCAGGCTGTTGTTGCGCAGACTGGCGAGGTTGATCTGAGCTGCTGAGGTGGGGCTGGATGCTGTGAGAATTAAATGTGAAATTATTTACATGTTTATTTTTTCAATATTTTACACATTTTACTTGTTGATTATTCTATAAAATGTCAGAAAACTGTGAAAAACGGAATTTCCAATATTCCAAGGTAACACCTTGGAAACTCCTGATTTTGTCTGACCAAAGCCAAAAGATATTCAGTTTAGGGCAGTATGAAACAGAAGAAAACAAAAAACCTCACATTTAAAGATGCTAAATCAAGAGAATGTTTGCTTTATTAATGTTTTATGTCATTAATCGATCAATTTTCTGTGGATCTACTGATAATATTCCATATAATGATAAGCCAAGCCGTAAAAAAATGCCACCTGCTAATTATCAACCTCTTGATGGCAATGCAGTTTGAATAAACACTGAGTTTAGAAATTGTTTCCAAGCTTTACATTTTCTCTGCTAACGGAGAAGAAATTATCTGTGTGTGATCGAAGTGAAAACACAAGGAGTGCTGGGTTTGGATGGAGTGTGTGTGGCGTACCGAGCTGTCCGAAGTTGAAGCGAGTGCCGGAGGGGGAGGTGAGGCTGGAGCTGGGGGAGAACGGGGAGTTGCCGACTGATTCCTGCAGCCCGCTGGTGGAGTGGGAGCGCAGCCAATCACGGGCCTCCTCGTGGCTTCGCAGCTGCGTGGATGGGCCATACCTACAGGAAGTTAAAGACAAGGTTGAAGTGGAAGCGAGGACACAACACAGAACAAGTGCAGGGTGGATCTTTGCGTTCTGACAGGACAAGATGATTCAGATTTGTCAGTCTTTTTGCAATCAGTGAGGTGGATTTTCTTCTCTTAAATAGACTGATTAGTAGCCGGGATCTAACATGATGAATCAGGACACCGAAACAAGGAATTACAACAGTGGGAACATTGATTGATTCTCATTTGTGAGCAACACAAACTGGGGAAAAAAGCAGAAAGGAAGCCAAAGAAATATTTGAGCCACCAAATCAGGCCCGCTACAACACAACACAGTGACAGCTCTGTACCACCACAAAGTGACATGCCTCGTCACAGAAGCACAACACAACAACACATGTGCCAAGTGCCAAACAAAAACATCAAAAGCATTTTTTTAAAGCATGAGCACAATCCCAGAAGAGTGAATGTATACACAGAAAAATACAATCTTAAGACAGAAGACAATTTGGTGAACCAGTGTGTGACATCACAACATTTCCAGCGGGAAGTGAGGTCAGTACCTGAGTCCTTTCTTAGGCAGAGTGTTTCTACCACAGTGTGTCCCGCTGTGGGAGAGAAACACTTCAGAGGAGGAATGCAAAGGAGACAAGGAAACATGTGGATGTATCTCTCAATAACTAACTCAAGTAATATATTTTCGGAAATCTTTCTTATCCACATTAGTACATCCCAACATGTACAGTGCAAACAAATTTCAACCTTGCCAATTCTTGAAATAAAGCATACTAAGGAAGATGGATAAACTGACATAAAGAGAAGTTAGCACAGACAATTCTGAAACAGTTACATTTGGATTTTTAAAAAATATTTTTATATGCTTTTTCTAAAAATAAGACATTCCTTAAGACTGAGATTTTTGCCGTGTAAAATCAATAATAAACATCCTATTCTCATGCTATTGGTTAAAACTGCTCATACAAACGCTACCACAAGGTGGCAGTATGTGAACACGGAGCACTAAACAAAAACAGCGAAGCTGCCAGCATCCACACAAACAACCTCACATTTAATGTGTCATTAATCCCCATTCATACAGGAGCTAGAGGTCCTAAAAATAACCACAAACTACCACACAGAGCATAAAAGAAAGAATACACATAAAACACAAGCAGCTACCACACACAGCGTCTCTCTGAGCTTCTGTGGGATGCTCTCTGTGTGGCAGCAGGTGGTGGTTTAGTAGGAACCTCCACAGCTGTCTCACCAGAAGCCTAACACTGCACACAGGTACATTTACCTGTCCTGCCTCCGAGGGAGCGTGTTTCGGCTGAATAAAGGGCTAGCAGACGGGGAGGACAGGGGACTGATGGAAGACAGGGAGGAAAACGCACAACAGACACAGAGAAAGAGAGTTTTAGAGAATAAAGTAGATGCAGAATTTCTTCAGAACAGAAGTCAACTGCGAGACTCTTCACCAATGAAGCTAATAAGAAAACTCAGAGAGCAGGGTGAAGCCATAGCCTCAAAGCTTAAACTGCAGATGCTATTAACTTTCCTCTGAGGGCATTCCTGTCACATTACACAGGCAACCTGTCAGGATGGAATCTGCTACAATGACCATAATTACTGTGTAATCGTCTGAGGACGCCACGGGATTTTGTTTCTCAGCTCGAGCGCGGACAGAACGGCTAACAAGAAGAGACACCTCGCCACGACGGATGCTTTGTTCATCATCTCCATTCTGGATTCTTTAAAAGGGACTTCATGTCTGAACTGGGCAGGATTTTAACATGGTCACCGACTATAGACTTGTTTAGATCCTTCAGTGACAGTATTAATTTAAAAAAGTCCTTTACAAGTAAAGGTTGTGCATTCAATAAGTATGAAAAGTGAAATAACTCATTATGCAGATTGACCATTTTCATAGCGTTACATTATACATAGAGTAAATATTTGTACTGGATTATCATTTGTACAGATGCATCCAACATGATAGCTGATGACCAACTATTTCTTTTTTAAATAAAGTATTACATATTAAAAACAGTTTAGCAGGATTGAAAACCATTTTTTTATCCTGCGAGTTCAATTAAGCCATGAACTCTGAAATGCAATGAAATACGAGAAACACTATTTAACCTTTGAGAAAGAAATTAAGCATTCAATGTTTTACATTATTTAAAGTTGAACGCAAGAAAAGGCAGCTTTGCTCAGTTAAACAAACCAACATGATTTACTGTCACAATCTTACTGGGTCTGGCTAACTTATAGTGGCTAATGTTGCTAAGAGAGTGTATGTAGGACATTTTGAAACAACCTCAAATGTGGTATTTGACAAAAACAAGATGTTACACTGAAGATCAGATGAAAGAGTTTACATTTGATGTTGTTTCCAGGAAAAGGAAAACAAGGAAAGAAAAGAATAACCCCAAAATGCCCCTTTCTTGTATCCTCACCTCTCAGACATGGCGGTCTTGACGCTGCTGGTGCGGCCCAGCGCGGACAGCGTGTCCTCCCTGTGGGTCCCGTGGCTGGCGCTGCCCAGGCTCATGTCGATAGACTCGCTGCTGGTGTGCATGCTGCTGACGGAGGGGTATCCCATGCTGCTGGCCCCCCCGTGTCCCCCCAGCGTGCTCTCCCTGCTCTGGGCGGAGGAGCTGCTGAAGGTGGTGCCCCACGTTAGGCTGTTTGAGGGGCCGGTGGAGGAGTAAACTGAGCCAGGGCTGGAGGCCTGTGGAGAGGCAGAATGGATGTTAAAGTGTTTAGAAATCAGTGGCCTTCTGTGTATTATAGTGTTGTAAAAATGTGTCAATAATATCTATAATAATGTTCTCCGGTAAGTTTTTATTGGATGGCCTATTTAGTACTTAAACTTTTGAACCTATACTGTTTGTAAAAACATAACTAGTACTTAAAAGGTTGTGAGTCATTTAATGACTGAGACATGATCTGATACATTTCTGAATCATGTGAGAAGGTGATGGTGACTTCATGACTGAGCATGCTTATATTTTGCTGCTCTGCTGCAATATGTAGCTTTCAGTCATTGAAGCAAGTACCTACACACATTAGTGGTGGAGGAATTCAGTTGGTTTTTGCTATTGGTCAGGTGAAAACTAAATCACCTCTAAGCTCAAAGGTATAGTCATGTGGTCTAATCATAAAAACACACATAACTTTCCAGTTTGACAGTTTGCTCATAAACCGTATAGCTAACTTGGGACATTAGCTCTTAAAACACATACTGTAACTTGTGTGATATATAATACCTGCCAAAGTTAGCGACTATTAGGCACAGTGGTTCTTCGAGCTAAATGCTAACATTAAAAGCTATCATTCAGCTGTTTAGCAGGTTATGTTTACCATGTTTATGATATTAGCTAAGTGTGTTATTTAGCTAATTATCACTCAACACAAAGTATTTAAGTTTGGTTTAAGTTTAAAGTCATACAGTCGGAAGAAAAGCATTAAAGGAAGTAGAAATTAGCTTAAAGTTAATACAACTTTAATGCAGAGCAGGTACTGAAATATATCTTAGGTACTCTAACTGTCCTGCTGTCTTTTTAGAGCTTTTTTGGTTGAAACAGCAGAGGCACCAAACAGGGATTAGTGAGGGGAGCAACAAAAGTAAAGCTGTGAGGCGACAGCTAAACGATGAGCTGAAACTAACTGTTAACTCTCTATCCAGCCTGAACGGGGGATGCATATTCAGTATCTTTATGTTTGAAATAATTGACTATAACAAGTTTAAAGAATGAATCAAGTCATTACAAACCTTCACGAGAACGATATGATATATTTACAAACTTTCATGGCAATGCCTCCAATAGCTGTTGAGATATTGCAGTCCTGAAAAAGTGGTGGACCACTAGCATGGCTACAAATTACTCAAAAGCAGCTCTAAAATAAACTAAAAAGAAAAAGGGCTTTCCCTCTGCTTATGGTTAGTAATGGATGGGGGGCAGTTGGAAAATCTGTATACGCCTGAAAATAGCAGCGTCACTAATGAATAAGTAGCTGGCCCTGTGACTCAGTGTTAGAGATAAACAAGGCTACTTCAGTTGTTTTAAAAGGAGCCATACTTGGCTTAAAAGACTTATAAAACTTGAATTGAAAGTACACCTTTATACCTTTTCCATATTGTGCAATCTGAAGCTTTAATAGCACAGCCAGTAATCCTCCAGAGCTCATGGATGATTTTCTTATTTAGACTCTCACGATTCACAGAGTGAGTTGACAGACAGAACGGTATTTGTTGATATGTTCTCACTCACCTGCTCGCTGCCCAGCGTCCCCATCCCTATCCCATGCAGTCTGCCTCCAAACATGGGGCTGCTGGTCTCGCTGTCCACACCTCCCAGCCCTCCGTCGGGGGACTCCAGCACTGTGCCCACGTGGTTCATGGTGGCGTGGGGGTTGGAGATAACAGTGGAGTTCTTCATGTTTTCAGTCGTGGTGACCGGAGACTTGTTGCTGGGCTTCGCACCAAACAATCTGTGGAAAATAAGGGAGCGTTAGAAAACTACTAAAAGAACAGAAATAAGGCAAATGATCTCATTTCCTAATCAAATTATCAATTACTTGAGGAATTTTTATAGAGAACGATGCTTTCAGTGACCTTAAAAAATATGAACTTATGAAGTAAGTTGTTTAACTAGTTTCTCCATCTATGTCTCACATAGCATTCTGTACATGATAACAACTTTTAACACTTAATTATTATTCATTGCTTTTAAATAACTAAGTTTGCAGGTATTGAAGTAGCTTGAAGCCTTTATCCTGTGTACATGTTATTTTAAAACTGATGCTGCTGCAAGTAGAAAGGTCATGGGGTAATACAAATCATCAGGATTTGTCCTCCAGGGGATTATGAATATTAACAGCAAATTAAACAACACATTTAACATAATTATTCATGGCTGTTCTGGATCAAAGAAGCAGGCTGGTTGATTTCCATCCTTAAGGACCTGAAGCTCACAGGACAAAAACACATGTCACACACACACACACACACAACTCTCTCCTGGTTCTCCGCTAATCCTGGGTTAGAGTTAAATGGCAGGCTGCGATGACTGGAGCCGCGGTGGGCGATAATGTCAGCACACAGCCTCTTTGAAAAGTTATCACTCCCTCACATTAATGAGGGCAGAGCGCTGAGGTAAGACTCAGCTCCCATTACCCAGCACCACACCCTCCCTTCTCCACCCTCCCCCCTGCACCACCAAGGCTGAGGCTTGGCAGCAGATCAGCACAGCTCAAAGCCTTTCACAATGGCCTGATTTTACCTCGATGAGCCTGTGTGTGTGTGTTTGTGTGTGTGTGAAACAGGCCCACACGTGTAATTCTTACTCACCCCTGTTTATCATCTACTGTGACTGCATTATTACTTATTTTATTGGTCTTCTCTTTGTGTGTTTGAGCGTGTGCTGTATGAAGGTGCATTCAAGCTGATACAAGAGAATAACCCACTCATTATGGCTCATCAGTCAGTCGTCATTATGTCTGCGGGGTCACTGACAATACCAATGATGTTCTGTTATGCTCACCTGCGCAGTGTAGGTGAGGAAACCTGCTGTCTTCCTGTCAGAGGAACAGTCGCTGCTCCTCCACTCTGCATCACGACTCCGCTCCTCAGGTTGTCAATCTCCGACACGCCCTTCTCCCGGTCCGTCTGATTGGCCAGCAGGCCTCCTGTGCCGTTGGCCTTTGTCAGGCCCATTGAGTTTTTCCCATGAGTCGTAACTGACAGCACGGCGGCCTCAATGCTGCTGGTGGAGGAGCGGTTTCCGTTGCGCGCTGTGGCTCCAGAGCGGCTGGGTCTCGGCAGGCTGCGGTACTGAAGTGTAGAGCGGGCACTCATGGGGAGGAAACCGTCGTCGTGGTGACCCAACACAGACCCGCCATCGTGCCCACCGACCTTCAACCCTCCTGCGAGTGAGCGTGCTCCAGATTTGGGCATCTTCCCAAGGGTAGCCGAGCCACTTGTGATGGTGGCGCCGCTGGCAGTAACGATGGTTACCATCCCGTGGCCCTGCTTCTTGAAGCCGAAGGTGCTGGTAGGGGTGCGCGAGGTGTGGGCATGCGTGTGGGAGTGGGGGTCTGAAACAGTGTGTGTGAGGGCGTTTGACGTGGACGTGCGGCTAGTGGGGATGGATTGTTTCTTTGCCTCGTCGCCGCTGCTGCGCCCTGCGTCTGAGGGCGAGCGGTGTAGGCCATTGGGACGAGGAGAGAGGCGACCCTTTTCTGACACCTTCACGTCATCTGTCTTTGCTACAGGACAAACAGAACGAGACATTAGAGGGGCGTGTGGGTGCTACTTCTTGATTTCACACCCACTCTGAGACAACTCTAAGACACCTAAAGTAAATTGAAAGTTTAAATGGTTTTACTCTATTCTATAATTTATTCATTTCTATTGATATATACTATAATGGATGTCTGTGTTACCTGAACTGTGGGTCTTGAGGCCACCCGAGCTTGTGGAGCCTGTGCTACAGTTGCTTTTAGTCCGGGGGGACGTCACCCCCACCTGAGTGCTCATGCCTCTCCTCCAGGAGCCTGTGTGGGACACAGAGGGGGTCTTCCTCCCCGAGCTGCCCTTGTCCGACTCGTCTGAGATGTCGGAGGGGTTCCGGCGGCTCCACTTGGAGCCCGGCTCCATCCTGACCCCGCTGTCCGACCCGCCGTCTGGCCTCTTCACCTCGTCTCCTGACCAGGCCGGGTGCACCGCTGTGGAGGCAGAGTGCTTCTCTGCATCTGTCACCGGCTGGGAACACACACACACGTCAGATTTATTACTGCTGAAGAAAGCGTCTTTTATGAAACACTGCCAAATGCCTCTAAAAAGCACTCCATTTTATGACCACAGCCATCATGCTGTGTAATCCTGCCAGCATCCACACCACCATCACCTGAGCAGTTAGTCAGGAAGCTGTTTGACCGCAGCACGGCCCGGGCACAGTTGTCCACTTTACTTTGAAATGTTACTATTATTCTTGAACTAAGAGCCATGGCTTTAGTCCTTCAGAAGAGGTTTGAAGTCATAAAACAAGACAAGAAAGTGCAAGTCTTTCAGGTCTTTCAATGGCTAGTGTAAGTGAGATGATATTTGATACTTTCTTTTAAAATTCAGGGTTATCTTTAGTGTTTTTTAAGGTGGACCAAATCCTTCAAAGTAACAGACTAATAAAGCAGCTTGTTTTGTGCCATCTTACATTTGTTGTACCTTGATCAGAGACTTAACCTGCTAAAGAGGCTTTATTATTGTTACTTTAAGGTCTCGAGTCTCACAGTAGAGACTTCCACTTGAGTCTATTTCTCAAAGTCTCATCTAATAAATCTGATTTACAATGTCCAATCATTACCCAGAATATCACAATTTAATTTGTTTAAAATCTAAAACATACTGAAGGCTAGATAGTGCTGAACTAGAATTTTATATTAGCCAGCTCCCCATCGCCTTTATTTCGCTAACAGTAATTTACAGCTGTTGAAAGGAAGATGGCCGTTTTTAAGTCTATTCTGCACTCGCCAAGGCAACATTACAAAAATGCAATTCGCTGCTTCGCTCACAGAATTTGAAACAGACTTAATGAACCTGCACTGTGTAAGGCTGCTTTACTAAGAGAAAGGCTCCTTTGTGCACTCCTTTGTTTTTCTTCAGCACCTCGACCTTTGCAGCCTTAACGGACACACGTCACGTGATGAGCGGCTCAACATCAGCCACAACACTGAGTGTGCCGATACAAACGAGTCAACTGACAATATTATCGTCTGAGCGATCACTTTCCTGAAGCATAGCAGCTCTTAATCAGTGTTTAATGACTTGAGGCCAGAGTCAACATCAGCATTAGCTTTGTGAGTCCACAGCTGTACTCTCTCATTCTTCTCTGAATGCAGAGGAATGCTGGGAAAGGCTGGCTTTAGGCCAAGTAGAAATATTCGGTTGCATCAGTTTACCACTTAAAAAATCTAGTTTATGTTTCTTCCAGACAATATCGCAATGTGGTAGGAAATTAGGCTACTGAACTAATGTGGATGTTTCATTAAAATCCTTTTAGAGACCTTATGTGGAATTAACTGCACTGGAAAACTCACGCTGCCTTCAAATTAAACTCATGAGATCATATTTTCAAACAGGGAAATTGTACATCATGTTTCATTTTAAATCTTTTTTGCACCTTAATGTATGGGTCCATAGGATTCAACAATTCAAATGCCTTCGTGGAGCACAGCTTTTGAACTTTATAAAAAAACGTCCAAAGAGTTGCTAATAAACAGAGCATTTCTCAAAGGTACTGAAATAACCCATTAATGTAGAAGTGCAGAACCGATTCTAAGACTGTAAACCAGCAGAATACATCTGAGAATAATGCATTTTGTCCATCTACATGGAAACTCTACCCTTGATATCTCTAACAGTCCTGACAGGAGAGATGAACAACTTTTATCTGATGAAATTTCATCAATGAATGATTTTGCTATCCCAGCCTGTGGTGCAATCATTAAAAATAAGTTGTATATTCTTCTTTAATATGGCTGTGTGTGAGAGAGTGCGTGTGAAGTTTTACCTTGGTGTTGAGGCCCTTGCGTTTCGCAGCGGGTGTGTTTGCGTAGGAGGAGATGGAGGAGCTGGTGTTGATGTCATCTGTGTCGATGTTGTCGCTGATGCCACTGCTCACAGAGCTGCTGTCATCCCAGCTGGACACGCAGAGAGAAAGAGGTTCACTTTATACTCCATAAACAATACATCTTTCACAGTGGAACGCATGGGGGCAATTTTGCAGAAAGCAAAGAAACACGTGTTGTTCCCCTTTGAAGAGACAGACATTAAATAACTGAGCAGACAGTCAGCAGAGACACAGCAGTGTGGTGTGATGCTTGTTATACCATGAACACGACACTATACAGCCAGATGACCTGAAGTCAGATTTAAGAGTTTGCAGATTAATCAAAAAGTTGTTTAATTTATCCCTTTTTTCATTATTAAATGTACAGTAAATGTGTGGTTGTTTCACAGTGATCTTGGCTTTAAATGGAAACTGAATAAGTCTACATGTGAAAACAATATTATGTAAACAGTTTAGTACTTTATTATACAGGTCAGAAATTGTGATGATTTCAATTTTTCCTAAATGCATGCCTTTGTTTGGAAAGAAAAGAATACAGAGTTAAATGGAAATTAAAATAAATGTCAAAGATGGATCCGGCTTCTCAGACTGCCTGGAGATTCCCTTTCCTTTATTCTCCATCTGTACTGACTTCAGCTAGGGTACAAACATGCACACACACCAACAGGCTGAATGGGGTTGTCTATCATATGAACAAAGGCTTGTTGGAGGGGTGACATCACAGCAGTGCGTCTCTGTGTGAGCGTGTGTGTGTCTGAGTTGTTCAAACAAACCCATCTGAACAGAGCAAACACGCTAGAAGTTAATGCTGGAAATGTGTTAATATGTGTGTGTGTGTGTGTGTGTGTGTGTGTGTGTGTGTGTGTGTGTGTGTGTGTGTGTGTGTGTGTGTGTGCATCCACCAGGAGTCTGCGGGGGACAGGAAGCTTGGCTAGTTGGCAAACATCAGTCTGAAAGGACCAGAGGGAGGCCGATGGCCATAGCCAATGCAGGGTTGGCTGAACCACACACACACACACACACACACACACACACACACACACACACACACACACACACACACACACACACACGGCTGGTGTTGTCAGACTGTATTTTCACAGTCTCCGAGGGTCCATTAATGATGCATAACAACTGTCAATAAAGTCTTTGTAATAAAACTGGGAAATAATAATCGTCGATGACAAACAACTAAATGCACACACCCTCATGTATCACACCAACTAGGATTGCGGTTAAATATTACTTTTATCCTTGATACAGTTGTTGATTTTAATAAAACCAGATGACCAAACAATACTTTTTTTCAACCCTAGTTTGAGTTAGTTGTAAACATGTCTTTCTACTAAATTAGGTTTTAATAAGGCAGCCAAACAAAGACTCTCTGCCTATAAAACTAGAACATTTCCCTTAAAACAGGTTTGATACCAAACAGTTGTTTATTCTTTATAAAACTGAAAGATTTCCCTTTATACAAAAAAAAGCACTGAAGTTCACTACCCAGCGCTTCATATGACAGTGCCATTCATCATTTTGTCAAGTATCATTTTTAGATGGGAAAAAAATAAAGTCAAAGCTGTGTTTTTGAGCAGCCAACTTGGAAGCCCTGCTTGCTTCCCACCAACACGTAAACACAACATCATAATTATAGCTTTCAGAAAAAGAACTAAACAAAAAACAAGAATCGCAAATGGCTGAAAACCAAGATTCAGATGACCTATGAATTCAATCAGCTGCTCCAAGTACATGCTGTGTTTTGAACAATCTTGCTAACAACCTGAAAAACAGGGGGGGAAACATGACTTCCTTTTGGATATACCGGCAGCATAAATCAAAGAGCAGCAGAGCGGAGAGTTTCAGAGTTGAAAGCATCCGTGGAGCAGACAGAGAGAGGTGCTGAGAGATTTAGAGTGACCACAAGCGTCTCAGCTCATCCATACAGCCACATGGGGAAAGTCCCCCACACACACACACAAGATATATGGACAACCATGCAGAAACAGACATGGATACAAACTAACAAAAATCTCAGATCTACACAGAATAATGAAGACGTATAAGTAAAAAGTTGAGACACTTGCACCCTCCACACACACACACACATCTACCTGGTCAGTGCCTCTGGGTTGCCGTGGGAACCAGGGCACTGCGGGAAAATGCCAAGCTGTACCGAGAGCTTCATGACTTCATGCCGCTGAGAGTTCACACAGCCATCTCTCTCTCTCTCTCTCTCTCTCTCTCTCTCTCTCTCTCTCTCTCTCTCTCTCTCTCTCTCTCTCTCGCAGGGTTCCTAGATTGAGCTCCTTTGTCGCTGGCTGCACTGATGGTTCATCCCTCGGGCACTGTTAGTCTCTCTCTGGACTAACAGAGAGAGAAACTGGGGGGGGTGAGAAGAGGGAAGGAGTTGCCCTGCCGTTGGTAACATGAGCCTCCCCCGGGACTGTTAACCACTTCACTGCTGCAGCCACGCCACTAATAGAGCACACAAACACACCCGAGCCCTAAATAAGCCACTTCTGCCCAACAGGAATCAAACGGCAACACAAGTCAAAGCCACATGATCACAGACAGACTGAAGGACAATCCTCGTCCCGACTTTGCCCTCCTGTGTGATTCCCAGCGATGGTTTGTAAGTCTGTGTGTGCAAGACTGCAATTTCCCAGACAGATCCACCCTGACTGACTGACAAGCCAGTGCTAATTAGAGATCAGGCTAAGCGGTGTGGCCCAGCCCACAGCCTTTTGCTTGGCAAAGCAACCCGCCAGTTAACCACCGCCGAGCCCTTTACAGCCAATCAGAGTGGACGGAAACTACTAGCTGGCGGTGCCAAACACAAACTGACGGCTAAAGACCATCGAATTGAGAGGAAGAGGTGAAGGGCTTTTTACTGTCAGGCTCACTTCACCCAATAAAACGTCTTACAGTATCTAGCCATTGGGATCCCTTTTAGGACGTTTGCCTTCGCCATAATGCAAAAGGGTTGAATGGGATTTGTTTCTGGTGATGAGTGGTGGAAAAGCAGTTGGATTTTGGGTGAACTGACCCTTTAAATCAGCTGGGCAGTTAAAACGTTCTGAGCAAACAGAGACTCACTTCTATCACCTCACCAAAGAGAGTGAAAGGCTTGTAAAGTAGTCAGAGAGGACAGTAGTGGAGAAGGAAAAGTGACCCAAATCAAGACATTCCAGAGATGAACCTCGCCTCTTGCCGGGTCCCTATAGGGAGCTTTCTGCTTTCCCAAATGGGTCAAAGGTCAGGGGTCAAACCTCCAAAGAGAAGAGCAAAGTTGGGGGAGGCAAGGGGGACCAATAGAGGGGGGAGAAAAGGGTTTCCATGTGGATCGGCCAATAGCAGTGTCCTGAGAAAAAAGGCTTTTTCTTGTGCACGTATCTTGGGACTGCGGTCGGTCGGTGTCTTGTGCACGTCTCTTGGGACTGCGGTCGGTCGGTGGGTTGGTTGGCCCGGCAGTACTGTAACCCCCCCTCCTGAAAAACCCGTCCAACGCTGGCACAGGCACACAGGATCTGCGCCGCAGAAATATACACACAGACGTGCAGCCACAACAGGGCTGTGAAGCAGAAGTAAGGGGATTTCCTGTGTCCGAGGGGCGACTACTGGTCCTCCCACTGCAGATAGATCAAATAATCCCACATCTCTGAATCTTTCCACATAAAGAGACAGACAGGCCGAAAGACAGAAAGACAGGCAAACAGACCACTTAGACTTTTCTGACTGTACAGCCCTCAGGGTTAGGTGGGAGGGGTCCCAGATGACAGGTGAGGTGTGTGTATGCCGTAGAGACACAACACATCAGGACTGAGGAGCTGTTGTTGTGACTTTATCCAAAGTTTATCAGCATGATCAGGAACATGCAAAACACGTTTTTCCTATGGCTATAAATATTTGGTTTACATAATGGCATGTAATGTGAAAAACACGTTTCTAATGAGGCTAGGCCCTGATACGACATTATTTATCTGTTCTCAGTGGAATCATATCAATTATTTGAGCTTTATATCGTTTGAAGCATTAAGATTTATCACATCAGTATGTGTACTTTGCCTTAGGGTTCAGAAAACTGCTTTGATATATGCAAGCTGTTGGTTATTTAGATTTTAAGATAGGATCACAGGCGTCTTTATGACCTGTACTGGATTGTATTGGATGAATTATTTCCATCAAGTGTTCATTTTCCACAACAGAATATAGGAAAATGTAGACGCTAGCATTTGGGATTATTTTAGCTATAGTAACAACTCAAATCTTACTACATTAAGGGTTCATGTTACTTTTAAAAAAGACAATAGAAAGAAAGAAGTGGACACAGTTTGAGGATGAGGTATGCGGTGAAGGGGCCGCTGGGACTGGACCTGACACATAGCAGACTGGACAGAGGGTTCCGTGTGGTTTGAAAATGACACAGCTGTCCCTGCAAGCAAGAGAAATAACAGGACTGGACAGGACCACACACTCAGGAATGTTCCCCCCCTCTCTCTCATTCTTTCTCTTTTCTCTCTCCCCTCTGTCTGGTCCCATTGTCTCCCGTCTATCTGCATCCAGAGACTTTATCAAAGCATTAAGATCCCACCGACTGCCTCTCTTTCACACACGTTTCCTCTGACTCGACTCTTTCTCCCTCTGTTTGATGTGTAAACAAACACTCCCTTAGATTCGACGGAATGACCCGGATCCACGGTTTGGAAAAACTCTTCACACATGTGACACGCATCGCTGGACCATGAACTGCATGAACACAGGCACGCGACTCCACCATGCTGCATCCGGTCACGCCACGGAAAGCTATGTTTAAAGGACTGCCGAGACAAACATGTGGAATTTCTCACATGTGCGCAAACACACTACTTAAACACACTCTGCACACAAACCAGCCCATTGTCGCCTGAGTGATACAATGAAACACAAGGATGTGACTCCTGACTCTACACCTGTATCATGAGATCTCTGGGCGCAAAATAATAAAATGGTAGCTATTATAATAAGGTGCACGTAAAATGTAAAGACACACTTTGCCCAGGATCTGTCCTCTTTTGCTCATCTGGTTTGATATTTTCAGATAACAGATGAGGAATCACTTTGAGAAAACAAGAGCTTTTTTCTCTTGATGTTTTTCCCTCATTGCCCTTTGGTTCTGTTTATTCACAGATGCCCTGAGTTGCCATCCACACAGTGCAAAAATGTGCATTATATTAAACTTTATATTTGTCGATGTTAAAAGAACCAGTAATGAAAATAATAGGAAACTCTTTAACATTATAAGACTGCATGATTTTAAGTATGGAAACAAAAGAAAACCATGGCTGATTTCAAATTATTAATAAAAAATGTGATTTAAGGTGAATTTTAGCTTATTCTCAAACATAGTTGAAACCTAGACAATTAATTCAACTCCAATAAGCAAATACAGAATAGTTATATGTTAGTGTCAGGTAGCAGAAAGACAACTTTCCCAACCTTGAAACCTCTTGAAATGAGACTGAAAAGGTTTTACACGGAAATTTGAAACAGTCCCAAGTGAATGATACCACTTGTGGCTGACAGCACATTATGTTACCAATATGTTGGTCTGTAGCCTGTTACACGTTTATTAAGCCATGACGTTAAAACTCTCTCTTGCATGCAGACCTTTGTCCCCTAGCTTTTCCTGCAGCCGAAACGCGGATAATCAACCTCATCCAGTGACTTTAAAGCTGCAACCTGCACGAACCTGCTGACTCCCAGATTTCCCACCCTTAACTAACCTCACAGAAAATATCAGTCAGGGGAAGTATGGAGGATTACAACTTACCCTGTGCTGAGGACTTCACAAACCACGCACTGACTGGAGATGAATTAAAGTCCAACATGCTCTTCTTTCTTCATCTACTGTTTACTCCTGGGGGCCTGGTTTAGATTCCACACTGGACCAGACGTTAAGCCTCTAAACTCTGTGCTTCCCTTAAAAAAAAAAACTGCGCTCTGTGGCTACTTCATATACTTTGCAATCAAGACGTCCTGGTTTCTGAATCCTGCCCGCAAAAACCATGTCAAGCTTTTTTCTTTCCGTCCGTTGGTCATTATTTCATCTCACGGATTTAAACTGAGAAACACAGCAAACACACTGGAGAAAAACAGGGTAACACAAACAAGCTTAAACAAATACAGAGCAGTGAGTACAAAGATCAGCAGAGAGCTGTGGATGTTGATCCTACAGCGTTTGGCCAAAGAAAGAAAATGTGTGGGAGAAAAACCCTTATTTACCTGAGAGAGAGCCCCACCCTCATTAGTGTGTGCGTGCGTGTGTGTGTGTGTGTGTGTGTGTGTGTGTGTGTGTGTGTGTGTGTGTGTGTGTGTGTGTTTCCCTAGGGGGGGGCAGGTGTGCTTGTTGAAAGCCCAGAGGACGGGAAGCTGGTCTACATGATACAGTATCCATGGTAACTGAAACATAATTTCTCCTATCCTGTCTCGGTTTCTTTCTTCTCATTAAAACCCTCTAAGTTTTCATCGATTCTTTCTCCTTTCCTCTCCACGGGAATCTTGATTGTTTTCCATGCCAACAATGTACGTGGGATGCACATTTAGTGTATACTTGGTTACATTAAAAACTAAATCTAAATTTTTACCAACAAAAAAGTCAAAAACAAAACAAAACAAAGTTAGATTAATCCAATCTTGTACCAACACAAATTAACTTATTTAGAAGTGTTCTTAATCAAGACTCCCTCAAGCTACAGTATATATCCTCAGGACATCATTTGATTCCATACACAGTTACTGAAGGAGCTTGCCAACTCTCAATCCTTTTTTAATATAGCGAGTCCTTCGCTCTGTTAACAAACCAATTGCAAACTAACCCCTATTTGTGAAAAAGTGAATAGAGAATGGATAAATAAAAATGTATAATTTTTTGCCATTTTGGACTTTCTAGCTCGCTGTTCTGTCAAAAGCCTTTACTGTCAAGTTGTCTGACAGAACACGATTTGAGCCCCTCAGTATTAAATCTATTGAGTATTGCAATTCCTTTGATATTAAATCATATTTTTAAAAGTTAAAGAGCCCTGCCCTTAAGGCTGAGTATTCCACATGCAGAAAAATCCTGTTGATTTATATTGAAAACAACACTTTTACCCCCACAAAAGACTTCACTGACTAACTTGCTGTGTAGGTGGAACAGCGTTCTGCAGCAGCTGGGCTATGTGAGAGTGTGTGGGAACATCTGTTAACTCTGGAACATATTTGACCTTATATCTTAAAGCAAACTGCTGCAGACTGCTCCAGTGTGCCCCAGAACGCCTCTTCAACACACACACACACACACACACACACACACACACACACACACACACACACACACACACACACACACACACACACACCACTGGGATGCAGCACAGCTTTCGGTATGAAACATGTCTGGGGGGGCTTTACAGTATTTAGTATTCTAGGGGAGTCAAAGGCTGTGTGAGAGTCTGGACATGTGTGGAGAAGTATTTGTTGCATAAAGCGTAAGTGTAGAAAAATAAAGTGAGAGCAGACAAAGGAGAGGTGTGGCTGTTGGAAATCTCAGACCAAATGTTAAGCATATTCTCCTCTCGGTGAGAGTGATGTTGAAGTATGTTTAGACCAAATCCTGAGTTCTACTGTCTCAGTTTGCATCATTTGTAATCACCAACAGCACACTGTTAGCTCCTTTAGAACTGGAGTTCATTTTTAATATGAGAGGCTTTCTTAAACCAACCTGTGCTACAAATCCCTATGTCGTACAGTGTCGAGTTTGATATCACCATGAGAGACAATTTCAGTCCTGTTGTCTCCAGCCCATTACTACCAAGCTATAAGCAGTGTTTGCTTAATTTTAAAAGGATACTCATTTTCTCATTAAACAGGGAAATACATTTAAGATAACCTAGTTTACAATGAATCCAGAGTTATTATTATATGTGTATTTGATAAAAAAAACGAGTAACATGTTAACCCTTTAAAGGTCTCAGGACTATAGGGCTACTCTGGAATTTGATGTATTTTTTGGTCAATTTCTTATGTGTTGCAATCATTATAGAAAAACATCAGGAGAAAATCAGGCAAACTGCACTGTGACAACCACCGATGGTTCAGGTTGAATCATCATTTTCTCTGGTGCCACTGGTCTCGGTAACCCAACACTGACTCACCCCGCTCCCCTCTGCCATCATTAACCACATACTGCTGTGGAGTCAAGAGAACCAACACACACCAGACTGGCACCCGCACGCTGTGGGGTTAGTGTTGCAGCGAATTCTTGAAACAGCAGCTGTGATCAGCACTGACAGGTTGATGTTGTCTCCAGGCAGGAAAGGACTGGGTGAATCGACTGGAGGGTGGGGGGTAAAAGTGCAGATGAAGCCGTGTTCCTATCATTATCATACAAATAGACTCCTGGTTCTTAGGGGAACAAGATCGCTGGCTCATGAAATGACAGGAACATGGGGAGCTGAGTGCTTATTATTACTGCTAAAGCCGGGGGCAAACCACAACATTCAATCTGTTTACCCAGGGGAGCAGGTGGAGGGGTAGCAAAGAGACAGACAGGTCGAGGGTGAGACAGGTGGACTGCCAGGTGTTGTTGGTAGCTGGGGAGAAGAAGCTCCCTATTCCTGCTTTTGAGGTCTTCAGGGAACCGGCTCAAGTTCAGGCAGGAGAGGTAACATTTTGTGGCTCGGGGCATGTGTGTGTTACAGCAGGTTTGCCTCTAATATGTGTGTGTGTGTGTGTGTGTGTGTGTGTGTGTGTGTGTGTGTGTGTGTGTGTGTGTGTGTGTGTGTGTGTGTGTGTGCGTGCGTGCGTGCGTGCGTGCGTGCGCGCGCGTGTTTGTTTGAAGTTTTATCGTAATGCCATCCACAAAATGGGGGCAGACAAAATAATCGGAACATGTGTCATAATAATGTAAACAATTAAGGAAGTCAAGCTAAGGTTTAAATAATAATGGCTGCAGTAATTTCTTGTTGAGGCAATTTCAAGAGTGAATTTACTGATAATACATTTTAACCAGGAAAGTTGATTTCAGTAAAAGAACTCAGTTTGAGTTTATTCCAAGCTATAAGACTGTAAAAAGTGGTATTGAACAAATTCTGCAAAGTTATCACTGTAGAATTACACAATTCACATTACAAAGTTATTTATCAGTATTTGGGTTTGCATTGTTGTTGAATGACGTCACATTGCAGTAAAAGTTGACACAGATTCAGTTCTTCTGCCAGAGCATCATTGAAATAATTAGACTGGGGTTTTATATGCTGTGCAAATAGACTTAAATGACTACTCTTTAATGGCCTAAAACCACAAAGGCAAGGCAAGGCAAGTTTACTCAGGTGTATTTGTACAGTGCCTTTGAAAAACACCAAGGCCACTTAAAGTGAAATCTACAATTAAAAGATAATGAGAAGGTGATTGAAGGGTATTAGAATGATTGGCAGCGGTCTGAATGTTTAACAGGAACCTGCTGATGAAGGTGTACCTGTCAGCAGAACAACAGTGTCCTGATGTTTATACTGTAAGTAGCATCACATGATGCCTGTAGAACAGCAGTTTAGTATTTCACTGCTGCTCCATGCCGTGTGTCTGTCTTTGGCATACTCTGGGTTCATGAAATTCATTACTTCTGCTTTTTTTTGCTCTTTGATATGTAGAAGCGATAACTCCTCATGTGGATTAAAGACCTATCATGTCCAGGTGCTTTTTGCCAGAACACTTGTTAACGATGGGAATTGGCCTTTACCTGACATGACCCTTCTTTTCAACAGTTATTGTACTTGTAAATTGAAGTACTTTTTATCAAGCACTGATTTGGTCACCTTAAGCTGGTGTGTTCATTATCACCGCCACGGAGACCATTGCATTTTTTAAGCCTATCACAGGGCAGATGTACTAATTATGTTTCACTTTTGTTAACAGTGCAAGATATGGCATTTTTGTTGTATTCATTTGGTGTAATAATTTGTTCCTGACAGGAAAATCTAAGAGAAAACACTCTCAAAACGGGATTACAAGTCAGAGACAGCTTTCAACTTGTTTTTTAAATACTCTGAGAAATAAAATACAACATATCTTCTCAACAACAAATTAGGAAGAACACCTCCCAAATTGAGGAATTGGACAAGGAGCACATTAATGCCCCCTTGACATTTGATGACTTAGAGCACCAATTTAGTTCTTGTATTTTGCCATGCATCACATATATGTTCATGTTTACCCCCATGTTCAAGTATCCGTTCTCCCAACCTTTTCTTATAACGTCCTGAAGGAAGGATCAAGAATAACTTATAGGATGTAGATAAATCATTTGCACACGTGTAAAATTAATAGGAACCCTTTATCACCATACCATCTTCTTTTTTTGTAAGCATCAGCCTAAAACTCACTGATTTATGTGTTGCTCTCCTTTTTTCTTTTGTCACATTCTCATTTGGGGAAGAGAAATTATATCTTCAACGCCACAGAAAGAGAGGAAAAAGGGGGGTCTCCAACACTCACCGCTACAGCGGTTTCACACCCCAGAGACATCTCCTTTGTCTGCTTTAACAAAGAGAATTCAAATCTGAAGACAGGCGGTTATAGATTGCTTCCTCTTTCTCCTGCCGCGAAGATAAATGATAGGGATAAGCATGCTCATGCACACACACACACACACACACACACACACACACACACACACACACACACACACATTCTGACATACATGCAGTTCCCACTTTCTATTGTCTCTATCTACTTTGCCTCGCAGGCCCTATTGTCCAGTGTGATTCTCCGCTGGCTTCCACCCACTGTTTTGCATACATTTGACAGTTGGTAAAACTAGTTTTTTCACTTCCTACAGGAGCTGCAAATCAGCAGCAAAGATCAGTTAAAGCTGTCCCCAACTCAGCTGATGAGATGATATGTACATGAATTAGTTTCTTGTTATCTGCTGTTCAATGCTTTGTTTTCCTTTTTCCAGCCGCCACGCTCCTCATTAGTGCAGCTCTGGTCAGATCTGAAGGCTTTTAGCGTGAAAGCCTAACGGTTTAAGGAACGCTCCTAACTGTGAACCTCTACCCTTTGAAGCTCATGACCTCTTCATACAGGGGTCACAAGGTTTTTCCCCTAATGCCATGGTGACACCAAACACCTTTCCCCGACCCCCACTTCACCACCGGCTCTGTATCACAAACCAGAGGACGTAAAAAAGGTATTTAAACCACAACAGGTTTATAGATGGCTCACACACCCAGTGAGCAAATACAGGCTGCACACACCTCTAGGCTCAGATCTTCTCCTGTGACGTTTACAAAGCACTAAATGTTGGAAACACATGCAGGGAAAAGGTGCTACCCCTCCTCCACCTGCCTAAAGTGCACCATTAACCCACCTCTCATGGAGTAAATTAGCCTCATATTTTACAACAGAAACCAGTCACCCTTCTTTACCCTCTAGCTTGTTATGCTAATGAATTTGTATCTGCCGCTTCCTCTGCTCCTAATTAATCCCAAACTAAAGCAGTAAGCACATTTATCAGACATTCCTTCAGGGGGGAGGAGGTGTGTTAGGGAGCAGGGGAGTCACATTATCCCTTCTTAATTTTAAAACTCCTTCCTTGCACTTCTCTCTAATCTTATGAAAGAAATAATGAACGGAAGCTGATTGAAGATCATGGAAGAGAAAATGGAAAGTTTCTGAAGAAGCATAACATCTGCCTACATGGTCAATTAAACCTTACAGAGAGAGTTGAAAGCACAAAATCAAACGGAAAAATAGAGAAATCCCCTTACTTCTATCATTTGTGAGTGTCTTTCACTTGCTACAGTCTGTAATCATAAAAAAGCAAAAGGAAAATGAACCCTGCGTGGTTAGGAAAGGTAGAAAGGAGGTGAGAGAGGAAAGGTGAGGAGGGGGGCAGTGTGTGTTAAGCCCCACCTAAGGGCTCGGAGAGTTTATTGTGAAGGAATGAGTGTGTGTGCATGCGGGGTAAAAGGCAGTGAGAGGGCAAAGGTCAAAAGTCTGGGGGACAGGAAATTAGCCACACCTGAGGATTTAAGGAAAAGGCCGCTTGAAGCACTTAAGAGAACACACCAGCATGTCTGTCTGGACTAGCAGATAAGACTATTAAGCTTTTCTTTTAAATGTCAAACATTGATAGTCCTAAAACACACAGCTGGTTTATTTATTTAAAAAAAATGGAAGATACTGATGATAGGTGGAAATGAATGATTCCTTTGTTGTAATGTGTTCTTCAATCCAACATCCATCCATTCTACAGTCCATCTTCATATCCAGAGTATTCCCTCCCCCTACTCTCTTTCTTTCTTTCCTCCCCCAATCCCTCTCTTGCAACATGGCGGGGCTGCGCTTGGCCTTCATCCATTTCCATCTGTCAATTAGCCAGGAACTAAATCCCTCTCGATCTCTGCGACAGGACAAAGACGGCGGCATTGCACCGACTCCCTCACGCTGACATGGGACGCTGTGGAAAGTCCAATGGACACGCATGTACTCAATCTACTCACTTTACTACATGCTGTGGCCAATTGATCCTGATATCACCAGCACGAACACATGTGTCTCCCTGCTCTTCAACATTAAGGCTGTCAGGAGTTAATTGTACTAAACAAAGCTCAGTCATAACACGTCATGTGTATAGGTACTGAGCAAAACCCCTATAACAAGAAAGATTACAAAAAAATCACATTAGGCAATATATGGTGTTTAACCGGTTTCTATTTTTTCCCATTGGTTTTTAGACAATCCCAAACTGAAGCAATGAACACAAGATGCTGACATTTCTTTGTTTTAGATCCATATTATCTTCAAATCTGTAAGCTTTTTTAATGCCATGCATCCACACCATTGTAAAGCCCCCAGAGAGTACATTTCACTGTTCAAAGCTATTTCAACCAAGAGAATGCAATACAACCAACAGAAATGCCTTCAGATTCATTGGTTCATTTAATCTGTTTGCCCAAACTCTCACACTGGTTTTAACTCAACAAACACTTGGAGATCAGCATGTTTAATATAATATGTGACCTGCTCTATCGAAATCAGTCGCATTGACCCGAAGACACATTTTGAGTTGGATACACTGCTGGAAAGAGGATATTCCTAGCTTTCTAATGATATCAGGATTGTTTTTGTACTCCAAATATTAAGCGAAATATGTCACAGTATATAATGACTGTCACCAAGTCATCATTTTGAGAAAAAGGCCTTCAAAGTTTCCTCTTCTCTGGAATTCATCGATCTGATTGATTATTAGCGGAGCAAATGATCAAAATACTACGGAGGGAAGATATTTTCGTTTGGATTACTGGTCTGGGGGAAGCTCGCGAGTGTGTGTGCGTGTGTGTGTGTTTGTGTAATTTTGCGTTTGTGTGTATTGTGTTTGTTTCCCGGGGAAAACCCTCACGAGAAATACCGGCTGTTGTTATGCCTGCTGTGACGTTAAGTTACTCCGTTCTCCGCTTGTAATTATGCCGTTACAAGCTTCAAAGTTGTATTTATCATCTGAATTTGCCGTAAAACAAGTTTAATATTCTGAAAGCCAAGACTTTGTTTAATTGAAATCAGATGAAAACAAACTGTAACGGACCCTGCCGTGTTATTTATGATTACTCTACGCTTACATTCATAATGTCAGCCGGAGGGAGGGGGGGCGGCGCTGCGGAAGAGCAGATTGCCTGTCATCTTCTGTTTCATATTCTGAAAGCCAAGACGTTTTTTACGCAAATCCACGTTTATTTTGAAATGAGCCGTTGCGACTTCCAACTGATTTCGATAGAGCGGGTCACATATATGATGGCATGAAAGGAAATGTAGGTAATCAGAAGATAATAATGAAGATTCCCAAGCTCACCTGTTTACCTGATGCATTACAAATGTCAGAAACGCCAATTTGTGTATATTTGTGTTCCGCATTGCAAAATGCAATAGCAAATGTGAATCAATTGGAATAAGTAGAGGAAGGCAAAGCAAGCCAAGGCACAGTATAGTACTTACACTAGATAGGAAAATAACTCCTGAAATGAACTGAACATAGGGATCAAAGAGTCAAATAATCACTGGGTGTTTGAGACTCACCTGTCGGCATCTCCCTGTCCTGACGACGTGTTTCGATGCAGTGTCTCTCTGACGGCGGCCATGCTGTCGGGCAGACGGTTCAGGCGCCGCGTGTACATACCCAAACCTCCGTCAGTCATGTAGCTGCAGAACAAAAGAAAGCACGTTAGATATCATCAACACATCGCAGTTCTAAGTCTCAGAATGAAAGGGCTCAGAGAGGATGATTAGACGTTACGCAGAACCATTTTTTGTCAAAGCATTGGGTTAACAATCTTATTTTCTCAGACCTGCTTTTGTTGCATAAAGATCAGGAGGAGACGCAGTCGCCTTGCTGTCATCAATCAAGGCCAAACGGTTGGCAGTTAGTTCCCACACACACACTGAAGACTAACACATTTCTCTCATGTGGCCGGTGGTAAACAACAGAGGTCCGTAAAAGAAGGGGCAGCCCAGTAGACAGAGGATGATCTTTTTTCCCACAAAGAGGATATTGCATTCATCAAAGACTCCATCACCAACTCTGTAATAATCATCTGTATTATGATTGACTGTGTAGCTGAACATTCAAAGAAGCTAAAAAAAATACACTTTACATGTAAGTGCAGCCCACAGTTAGTAGGCCATTCACTTCATTTCATATCGGAACATTTCATTTGAATGGTCTTGATTTATTGGTTGTTGGAGGCTGACCGTTAGCAGCAGTTACAGTCTGACGCTGAGGCCCCGAACACTTAAACAAACATTCCCATTCAAACTAAAACAACACCAACTAATCCCCCAAATATTTACCCGTGGAGGAGATTCCCAATGGAACTAAATATTGACTCATTTGACCCAGGTGCAATTCAATGAAATGTTTGCTGATTTTAAAGTTGAGGCTGTTGAAATGGTGAATGCTTTCTGTGTGGGACTGTGGTGACTCGTCGTAGAAAAAATAAGCAGCAGCAAGAGTTTGAAACCACTGAAACACTTTCTGTGTTATCTCTGTGAGAATCTAAGCAAGAGGCAACCAAGCACACACACAAATACACATCTACATGTATATACAGTATACACAGAGTACAGTGTATCCTAAAGACAGATCACCTTTGTGAAGCCTTTCAAACAGCATCAGCATCTGAGCTGCGAGTCAGAAACGCAACGGAGATCAGCAGAGAGTGTTCAGATGCTGGACAAACAGTAGACTTTACGATTCCTACATCTGCATCTATGATTATAAATGAATTATTTTTAATGTTGCAATCATTCTGGGTTGTTTATTTGTCCACCTGAGGGCACAAAACAAGCTAAAAAGGCGGCTGGTTGTTTAATTTCTTCACCAGATAGTTTTTCATTTGATCTGTCAGTAGATTTTTCAACACAGATACAGGAGGTGGATGACACCTGAGTCTTCTCCCTGGAGAGCCAAAACAATGAGCTAAAGGAGGCTAAACATTTTCTAGAGATGAGGGAGGAGAACTCAGCTGATATAAAACAGATATATAGCAGAATGGTTCTGATTTGTTGTACCGAACAGCATGTGAATTTTGTTTTGGCAGCAAATGTTCTACTTTCTTACCCAATCATGAATGCTGTGGAAAAGCTGTGGCTACTCTCTCAGGTCATCTGGTGACCGTCTGCTAACCATTACCCATTCCAAACAGGGAGGAGATTGGGCATTTTGTTTGCATGCACCAAAGAGCTAGAACAAACAATAAGACATTTCTGACTTCCACTTTATTTACATTCACTAATAACCTCCCTGGTAGTCAGTAATTGCAAAAATTGTTTCCATCATTTATAATTTTGTGTTAAATAATTATGCTGTTTTTTTTTATTTATGATTTTGGATATATGGTGGTAAGAGGAGACAAATATTAAGATGCATTATGTTACAGAGTTGTAATCATAAATCCCATAAAAGTTAATCAAATGACAAACCAATACGTATGTTTTAAGGAATCAACCAATCAATCAGACCGATAAAGGATTGAAGAAGTCACTTCCTTTGCTTATAAGTTGTTTTGAGTAGATCATCACAATAAGAGAGACAACAGACAATGAAGTCAGATGAAGAATGGTAGGCTTTGAGGATCCACTCTGGGGGGGGTTAGCTGTCCTTTAAGGGAAGCATCCATCACCCAAAAGCAAAGTCACCTTGAAGATGGCCGGGCAGTCGCTCACACATATTAATCCGTCACACTAATGAGTGACCGAGGCACCCTGTCCTCCCGTTTCAGATGACTGTTAACCTGTAACCTCCTGCAGCAGGAGAAACGTGTCCAAACAAGTCACTTTATGAGCTGAAACTGAGCAGCCAGGGAGAGTTTTTACAGCCATGTTGCTAACAGAAGCAAACGTTATCTTGGGCTGAATTAAGCTGCAAAGATATTTGACAGTGGTACTGACAAGAGGAAATTCACAAAACGCCCGGGATGGAAAAAAAACAAACTATCTCCTCTTTAGCATCTGATTTGATCGTGTAAAACACTGTGACGTACCTTTCTGCCCTGAACATGGTAACACAGTTGGTCCAAAGGAAAATAAACAAGTCCAGGTGAGGGTTGATCCTCGCGGATAAAAATCTCCGAAGCAAAGGTGTCCGTTGTCAACCGTCTGGCTACTACGTGTTATCAGGTCTGAACCTGTGCTGCTCTGTGAATAATATCAGCAGGTGAGAGCGTGTTGGATCATGGTGATATCAGAAGAAGTGATCTGCAAACTCCCCATGTATAGATTAAGTGTCAATATGCGGCGTGAGTGTGAGTGTGTATTGCTCTGTGGGAGCTCAGTGTCGGTATGCAGCCTCTCTCCTGCGCTCCACATGCTTTTACCTCCTGGCTGGAGGTTGGGTCTGTCTGCGAAAGGTGGAGGAGCGAGGGGAGGGGAGGGGAGGGGAGGGGGGGGATCGGGAAACATTCCCCGAGCAGAGGAGGTGGGGGTCTTGTCTCGAAGGGCCGGAGAAGCCGAAAGGAAAAACAGAGGAGGGGGTTGGAGGCTGAAGCCGATTTAGATTCTAAACGTGGTGTCATCAGTCATGCTGTCTCTGTTGTAGGACTCAGAGATTACTAAATGAATTAATACTCAAGACGGATAGATGAGGTCAGCCTTCAGTTGATTATAGATGTCTAAATATTGTTTCTTGCCCATTCATCTCTCAGAAGGTGCTTTTTGTGTTATTAAATAATCACTTTGTAAATAACAAAAGGGAGGAATTAGCAACATTTCCAGAGTTGTCGCACAAATTAAATTCTGCTCACTTTCATATTTTTAAGGTGAGAGCATACATAAAAAAAGAGAGAGGTATCTCAAAACTTGGAGAAATAAAAGAGATCTGCCCACAAAAATTTAGTTTTCTTGTGATCCGATCCTTTAGTTGACATTTAACTGGAGGAATCCATTAGAGTGTGGGGCTGTTTTGAAATGGCAGCTCCTCCCCTTTTAGTAAACGTTTGGAAGAACCAGTTAGTGGATCCCAACAGGCCTGTGATGGAGCTAACGGCTAAAAGCCCTGAGGATGTGGAGAATGGTGGGGGGAGGTCATCAGTCTGTGTCTGTCTCACATGGTTATCCATTGTGACTGGCTTTTAAAATGATTTAATACATTTTATAGATTAAATAATGTATTATTCAATTAAAAAATGAAAGCGTGATCAGAATAATAATCTATAATTGCAGCTTGATCACTATCAGATCATCAACAGGATCTTTCTTTAAATCTTCACAGGTCCGACCAAGCCTGGATATCAAGTTTTTTAGGATGAGTAAATGGCTGTGCTCCCCCGCTCACATCACTCACCTGTCCAGGTGTGGCTGTGGCTCAGCCTTTGTCGGCCAAGCCACAGATTCAGACATATCAAGTACTTCAAGAGCACTTGGCTGCCTCCACTTGAACAGCTGCCTGAGGGCTG
The DNA here is from genome assembly GCF_000735185.1 of Notothenia coriiceps. Taxonomy (NCBI): domain Eukaryota; kingdom Metazoa; phylum Chordata; class Actinopteri; order Perciformes; family Nototheniidae; genus Notothenia; species Notothenia coriiceps. The sequence goes on from NW_011367173.1 coordinate 124,212, forward strand.
TGAATCAGGGAGCCCATGGGGGCCAGAGGAAGTTATTCTCTCTCCAGTTATTATCTCCTGGCTTCCCTGAGCTTTTGCATTCATTTGACCTACAATTATTCCCTACAGCCAGACCCCGGTCTCCCCGCTTGGCTGTAAGAATGCCAGGTGAGTTGGCACCTTTTTATATCTCTATAAGATGATCATGATGACAGCAAAGGTTTAAATTGCACAGTGTGAGGGCTGAGGTATGCAGGGAGCCTGTTACAACATGGACACTTGCTTCGAGTGAGCAAATAAACAGGTTATCAGCGTATCAGCATTACAGAGTCTGCAGACAGAGAGATGGGATACTTGTGGGATCTGGGGCCGTATTCACAAAGCATTTTATCTTACCGCTAGGAGTGCTCCTAACTCGCGCTAAAACATTTTACGTAGGAGTTTTTTCTTAAAAGTTATTCACAAAGCCGCTGAGACCTACTCATACTAAGGATAAATCACTAAGAGTGACGCGCCGTTGCTATGGATTACGTTGATTCTCGTGCATGAATTTAGAAGCGGTCAGTACGGTGATTGGTTGTTCAGAGCAGGCGGTCTCGGTGAAACTCATCCGCAACATCCCACAAACGAGCCCACTAAATCACCGAAAAACAAGGAAATAGCCTAGGCTAGAAATGTATTCCTATCAAATAGTTATGGACAGTGCAGTTAGCAGAATACACGCATGATGACAAGTTTGTGCAGACCACGATAATGACGTTGTATATGCACGTTAAAGAGAGAGAGAGCAAACAATACAAATACGTAAATTGCATTAAATCAAGGGGGCAATTAAAAGCACCCTGCAAACTATTATCCAATGAGCATATTTCCAGCACTTAAACACTTTCAATAACAGCCCATACCGCCGTTCAAGTCCCCCTATCATGATGAATGAAAACAATCTGCGTGTTGATGGAATGTACTTTCTTTCTATTGACGAACACGTCCTCATCTTTTGATGGCGCAATTATTTTTATGTGCGTCCCGTCAATAGCACCGACCAAACCGGGCATACCTGCATTGCCATGAAGTTGGCTTTGATCCTGTGTAGTTGTTGATTGTCCAAAGGAAACCGGATAAACTGTTGGATGATATGTGGTCTAGAGATGTTTGTTTATGGCACGGCCTGACTGATGTTGCGATATCCTAAATCGTCGGTCATTGCAAAGTTTTTTATGCAAAACATTTTATTCCGGACTAATGTGTGTTATTCCTGTTAGTCGGGGTATGTTATTCTGGGATCCTGCACTATATTCCACAACAAGTTTGATTACCCTCACGATTTAGCCTACTATATCTCTTGATGTCAATCACAGTCTTCATATCGTCTCCAAAACATTAGTCTCGCAGCCATTTTCAGGATTCTTTGTGAAATAGGTCTTACTGAGTTACGAGTCCTCTCGAGGACTTTTAATAGTCCCTCTAAACTTAAGGTGCTACTTTTAGGCCTACATACTTTTGGAATTGCTCTTTAGTGGATATAAAATTAGA
>NW_011367173.1:126219-126437 GCF_000735185.1 Notothenia coriiceps
ACCCGCTGGCGACATCATCAGTGCGTGCAGCGTTCTCGGTCAGCACGTCTCCATCGCTCATGTACCCAGTGACGTCCACGGCGATGTCCCCGAGCTCCACGCAGTGAATGGCCCCTCCCCTTCCTGCCAGCTGCCGCCTGAGGCTTCCTGGGTAAAGGTAGCGTCCTCCCTGGCTCCCAGCCACCCGGCCGCCACCGTAACTGTTCCCCAAAGAAGGG
>NW_011367173.1:126529-163471 GCF_000735185.1 Notothenia coriiceps
CTGCTCCAACGTTGCTGCTGACGGCGATGCCCCCTCCGCTGCTGCTGCTGTCTGTGGTGACGCTGCCGTCAAAGGTGGTTTCCAAGATGTAAACAAAAGGGAAACCCCATGACATGAGTTTATTTTCCAACATCCTTCATTTGCAGTTGTAGAAAAAGCCATGACACTGCTAAGAGAATAAACTGAGGCACACAAAATGTTTCAAGCTGATTTAAGGACATCAATGGATGGCTTTTGACTCCACGGTGTCTCTAAAACAAGTTATATCTTGGCCTATTCGTCCACCCAATTACACATTCATCTGTTAAAAGATANAGTGGTCTTGTATGTCTTCCATTTTCTATTAATTGCTCCCACAGTTGATTTCTTCACACCAAGCTGCTTACTATTGCAGATTCAGTCTTCCCAGCCTGGTGCAGGTCTACAATTTTGTTTCTGGTGTCCTTTGACAGCTCTTTGGTCTTGGCCATAGTGGAGTTTGCAGTGTGACTGTTTGAGGTTGTGGACAGGTGTCTTTTATACTGATAACGAGTTCAAACAGGTGCCACTAATACAGTTAACGAGTGGAGGACAGAGGAGGCTCTTAAATAAGAAGTTACAGGTCTGTGAGAGCCAGAAATCTTGTTTGTTTGTAGGTGACCAAATACTTATTTTCCACCGATAATTTGCAAATAAATTATTTAAAAATCAGACAATGTGATTTTCTGGATTTTTTTTTCTCATTCTGTCTCTCATAGTTGAGGTATACCTAGGATGAAAATGACAGGCCTCTCATCTTTTTAAGTGGGAGAACTTGCACAATTGGTGGCTGACTAAATACTTTTTTTCCCCACTGTATATCTTGGTTAAAGGCTTATTTGTCCACCCAATTACACATTTATCTCTTAAAAGATAGACAAACAGTCAAACTAGTAGTGGCAAGCTGAAGAATAATCCTAGGTAGATAGATGAATAGAATGTGAGAGGGTTAAGTAAAGATAAGAGCTCCTTTGATAGCGTCTAAAACAGGAAATCAGGGCATTACATCGGAGCCTAAACTAAATGGAGATAGCTGGGTCAGCAGTGAGACGCCAGGCCAGAGCAGTGGTCAGAAGTCAGTGGGAGGGAACGTGATTAGAGCTAAACCTGAATCAAAGGCGACCTGAAAGACATTCCCTGCGATCAAAGCGCAACATCCCTCAAAAGGAGGATGAGACAGCAACAAAAAAGAAAGGCTGAGGTAATACCTGTAAACCTAGACAGACACAGTCTGCTGACCGCGAGGCAGTTCTCTCTGACTCAAATCCCCGGCAGTTATCCTGAGTTGCCCCGCTTACCACTCAGCCGTGGCAGCCGTTGTAAGGCGCTACACTTTGATGATCCCCAAACAGAGAAGTTTTTGTTTTCCACCACAATACATTTGATATACTTCTCTTTGAGCAGTGCTGAAGTAGCAATGTGAACATAAAATGAATTTAAGACCTAAAAAATACCAAATAATAGCAATTTTATCTTTATTAATGTGTCTTTTTCACATTCTTGACAAACGATCCAGCATAACGATATGGATATTTATGTTACCTTCAATGTTCTGTTTATTCTCTGAGACAGTGGGATGGATGCTTTGAAAATGAAAGTTAAAAATACATCTTTACCTGTGTGAGACCTGAGTTCCTCGTAAACTGGACATGGTCTCCTCCAGGTTTTGCCGCAGGTCGGCGATGTTCTTGACTGTACGCAACCGTCTCGTCTCTGGGTCTTCACCTGAGTAGGGCAAAATAGGAAAAGAGTTTAGGGATATTTACCAGCACAACAAGCCAAACACATACCCTTCACCGTCAGCGATCACACACCTGAAAGGTCCTCAATGGACAGCTGGCTGCTCTTGGTGAAGGAAACGTCTCCTCCTCTTCCTCCTGAGCCGCTCTCAGTGTCCTCCGTATCCAAGCCGTCTGTTTGCGATCTGGGAAAAACAATAGGTTGACAGATCAGAAGGGGGGTGTCATTGATTCTGAATTATTGTGCCTTTAGTGGGAACATAATATTAGGCAAATTGTCACGAAAGAGGGATAAACCTGATTAGGAATGTTTCAAGTCTTGTGACCAGAGTCCAAAATGAACGCCTGCTTAGCCCCGAATGCCGGTTGTCTTTGAAGGATAAATCGATACAGTTCCCCCGCTGCACTGGCTGGTGCATTTAGAGACGATGACGTTTGAATGCCTTGGTTATTCCCAGCCTTTGGTCTTTGCCTGATCCCAGACTTTGTCCCTGTCGACTAATGCGCACTCTGAGTGTTAGCCACTCAAAACCAAGGACTGCCTCTTACTCTGCTCCACAATAAAACGCTTGTAAAGTTTTCTAGTTGAGACTTGAAGTTATGTTATTGCACTGACATTTTTCCTTGCTAGTATCTATCAATTAAGACAGGGTGATTTATTTGTAGTTTACCAGTCCTTGGCAAGGGAGGGAAAAAGCAATGATTGATTTTACATTTCTTATTTTCCGTCAAACATACTCTTTCTGACAGGCGGAGGTGACATAATCCTGCTGGTAATGGTACCTGACAGGTAAACAGCAACAGAAAAAATACTGAGGATGGGAGTGCTGTGTAAAGGTGGGTCAGTTAGCTACAGGTCAGGATGTACAGAGGGAGAAAGGGCAGTGGGGCAGGAAGTGTCATGAGGCTAATGAGCGGCTGTGGGGAGAATCTGTGGAGAACCAGAGGGACCGGCTTCCTTATCACACTGGGACCGGGACCAGAGGTCAGAGGCACACAACATCCACACATATTTGCCAAGATACAAGTGCACACACATGCAGACAATACACTCTGCGTACACACACAGGAACAGACACATATGTGGCATTCCTAGTTAACAGTTCACAGATAGTAAAATTCAGTTTTTGTTATTTAAGATGCTAACAGAGAATAAAATGTCAGATATTTGATGACTTCTCGCACTCAGACTTGTATAATCCTAGATACAGGGTTATACACCACTATTGTGGTTATTTACAAGCTTGGAAAGGCAAGAACAGCTTATCCAGAACTGTTATCAAATATACGACTGAACAAATATACACCAGTAAATATTTGTCAACTTCAAATACTCCCTGAAGAATTCAACCTAACCACTTCTGGAAAATGTGCAGCGTGTAGGATGTGCAATGTGCAACAGTTTATGACTTTATTTTATCAGTGAAGCTTGATCTCACTGTTGTGTCCGGCTATTTATAGTATGTATCGATAAAGTTATACCAAGGGGCACAAACTAAAGGTGAGCAGGGTAAAACATACCTAATATATACCACTGTTACATTTCCCTATATGAGGTTCTACCGTTAGGACCATCTTTGGGGAATATTATGTCTACATATACAAATGCATGGGCTTTATCTAAAGCTAACTTATTGTTGGTTAAGGATAATTCTTCAAACGAAAACAGTGTGTAAAATTAAGAGCTAAATGGGGACTAGTTTGAAAGAAATCATGCTATAAAAAGCTAAATCTCAATTTTAAATGTTTTGCAATAAAAACGATGTTGTGCGTCTCTAACCATAAAGCATGAAAGACGACCACCCATTTAAGGTTTTCCTACAATAAACATTTTATAGTCATAAATACATGTGACAGGACCAGAGATATCATATTAACTTTTCTGTTATTTCTCCTTGTCTGCTAACCTCACATTCCACTACCACAGAATTGGCTAATTGTCCATGTTTCCATACACAACGTTTATCAGATTTTCCACAACAGGCTTAATACAAGTTTTTCACACGCAGTAGCCTTACCCAAAGCATGTAAATAGATATGTAACATAGGTGGAGTTTCCCTTTAACGTTACTCATCACCCTCTCCTTTCGGTAACTGCTCTAGGATCCTTCAAAAATATATATCTTTTAAGGTTAGAGATGCACGTACACTTGTGATTTATCTTATTTTGTACTAAAAATCTGTATGGAACCAATGTCAGTGTGCCTTCTCACCTGTACATGAAAGGTGCGACGGTGGCGGTGTTGGGGTGGCTGTGGTGCTGTTGAGTCTGAGGTAGCTGCACGCTGATGGTGTTGCTGGCTGTGCTCTGTGTGGAGCCTCCCCCCGCCCCAGAGGAGGCGCAGGCCTTCCCCTCTGTGGAGGCCAGGCTGGAGGTAGAGCTGGAGTGTCTGCTGTCCCTGTCCAGGGGCCCTCGGTGCATGGCGAGGCCCCCTCCTAACCGCATGCTCCGGGGCCTCTCCCCCGCCTCCTTCACTGAGGAGGCTTTCCCCCCGACTCCCGGGGCTTTGCCTCCTGGCTTTGGTATTCCGCTGTGTGCAGGGGTGGAACTCTCCTTTTTGGACACTTTACCCCCCTTGGGTATGAAGCTGGTGATTTTAGAGGTCCTTTTGTTTGAGCCGTCTGTGTCTGCAGTTACAGGTGCTGCTTCCTCCTTAAGCTCGTCTCCCCTGAGCTCCGTCCTGTCTGGGGCTGAGATGCGTTTCCCCACCTCCTTCCCCTTCTCCTTCCCTTTGTCTTTGTCCTTCTCTGTGCTTTTGACAGAGCTCTTCTTGGCAGTCAGAGCTCTGCTGAAAGTGCGCTGGGCGATGCCCCTCAGGGCCATTTTGGGGCTGCTGGCGGTGGTGGAGACAGTTGTAGCTGCTGATGGAGCTGCTCCGTAGGCCGTCCCGTTGCTGGTCCCGTTCATTCCCGGCCGGACGTTGCCATCGACTTCCTCCAGGGGGTCGGTGTTGGAGCCTGTTTCTGACCTCTCCAACTGCGCCGCTGCGAGCTGCCTGGCTAGGGCAGCGTTCTCCGCCTGGGCCCCTGCTCCATTGGAGGAGGAGGCGGAGGATTTGGAGCTTCCTTTACTGTTGAAAAGCTTTAGCTTCTCCAGCATTGACTTCTGAGCGACAACTTTAGGAGGAGCATCGGCCTTACAGGAGGAGTCCTTGTCCTGTTTGGCAGACTGCATGGCAGACGCGGCGGTGCTGATGGAGGATGAAGAAGTGGAGATGTGCTTGGAGCTCGCCGACTTGCTCCTCCAGGGTTTGCTATTGCTGTTGGGCTGGGGAATGGCCGTGGAGGAGGACGACGACGAGGAAGGTGGGGGAGGAATCTGGGCGGAGGTAGCTGCGGGGATGCTGGTGGAGGAGCTGATGGTCACTGCAGATGACGGAGCATGCTCAGTCATCACCGAAGGCTGTGAGGTCATGCCCTCTGAGGAGTCTGCAGCAGAAAAGAGAGGTTTCATTAACAATGAGATAAGAAGGTAAAGATGGAGAGGAAAATCAAGCCCAGGAGGAGAGAAGGGAAACCAGATGCTGAGACTTCTCTGACCCCACACACAGTGGCCTTATAAGGGCCTGGAGGTGGCCTGCCTGATGCAGCCAAACCTGCCATTACTTTCCTTCGGGCTGGCCACCAAAACTGTTAAAAACCCCTTAGCACTAACAATGAGAGAAGCCCATCACAAACTGTTTATAAAAACAATGAGGAGCAGACTCAAGTGCTTTAAAGTCTTTCCAAGCAGGCCGAGTGGAGGAGCGGTGCTGCTGCACTTATAAGGCTTGGACTTATATGGAGTGCTCTTGGTCAGCTTCCCTCTGCTTTACAAAGAACCACTGTGTGAAAACATGGACTCAGTCCTGTGTCAAATAGATTCATAAACGGTATAAAAACACAGGCTAACATGGACATGAACAGAAAGCCTTTTTTTGCAGTGTACACATGCTCCTGTAAAACTTTGTTACGATTTTTCACCTAAAAATAAGTTACCTGGATCAATATGTGGCTTGGCAGCATTTCAACTAGCACACTTACCAAGAGCTGAAGAGTGAGAGTAGACCTGGATCCCTGGTGTAAGTCTCTGCTCTTACTGAGACGCTAGAGTGTGCTGAGAGCTGCTGAGGTTGTCAGTGTCAGTGTGTGTGTGTGTGTGTGTGTGTGTGTGTGTGTGTGTGTGTGTGTGTGTGTGTGTGTGTGTGTGTGTGTGTGTGTGTGTGTGTGTGTGTGTGTGTGTGTGCGCGCACAGGGTGGTGCTACCAGCAGCACTGAGTTTAGACCAGTAACATTTGAATATTCAAACACCAATGGCCAGTGAGAGAGACAGACTGTGCAGGGAGCACTGGGAGGAATAAATCATATTTTCCGTTGCAACATACCCCCACACACACACACACACACATACCCCCACACACACAGTCTTTTATGTATTCCAGGTCACTGCTGTGGAGTTGTGCCTAGGCCTAGGTAATAATCTTAGACTTATGGGAGTTTAGGTGTTTAAAACACTGCATAATTGTGTGCTTTATTGACACGAGACAAAACACATTTCCAACTTGTTTCCAATACTGTATGTTTCACCTTGACTATTTACTTTTACATGTATATGGTCCCAGTGATGTTGGTTGAATTAATTTGAATAGTAAAAGTTGATTTGGAAAGGATAACAAAAATGATCTTACTTTATTGGATAGTGTTACAAATAAAAACAAGACATTTGCTGCTTAACCATATATACAAATACTAAATATGGATCTTTCCCTGTGATTTTTCTGGGGACAGTGCTCATTTGGTTATGAGTAAAGTTTCCTTTAATGCACGCCAGCAACATTAACGACATATTCATATGTTTCCATGTGTTCTCAATAAGTCAAAATGTACGCATATTATTAAACACTCATCCTGCTTGTTTACCCATTTTTCCTCTGGCTCTCCATTTTATTTCACTTTTACTGCACCTTTCATGTCCTAATTGGAAATAGGCACTCGTTGCCGCCTCTCTTTTTCTCCGCCGGTTTAGCATTTAATGCGAGCAGCCTGAAACAATGCAGCCATTAGGAAGTGATTAGAGCCCAATTAGCCGTGCTAGCAGTTAGCAATTGAAAAAGTGGGTCAGGTTGCTAATAGCTGGCGTCCTATTGGAGGAGGCTGAATGAGCAGGGGAACCTGCAGGTTTGGGATAAGTGCAGCATTGATATGGGCCAGCAGGATGGTCCATGCTGTCCGTGAATGGGCTCAGCTTGGATTTTCGGGTCAGAAAGGAACAGAGGAAGAAAGGCAGGACATGGAGAGGCCCCTGGACACTGGGGATAGCTGCTCGTTGTCAGGACCGGACCCAGTGACCGGGGCTGACACGCTCCGGTTGGGTTGGTAAGTGGGAAGGAAAGTAGCCAAACTTCAACGTATGGGGTCAGAAGTCAGACTCTAGAGGTGGACTTGGACACTGTTGCGTCATAAACCCAAGCAAACATTCCAGACAAAGATCAAAACATAAGTCTGTTTTAAAGAAAAAAATATATAGTAACATCAAATTCAAGTGTGGTTACACTTTTTCTGCCAAAAGGTGGGGTAGATTTCATTAAGGGAAAAAACTGCATGCATATTTCTTCAAGTACAGCCATGTGCTTCGTCAAGCTAGACAAAGTTCATTAACATAATAAATACACAGCGTTTTTTAGTGTTGGTGTCTATTTTCTGGTTTGTTATGAATTAAGTGTAGGTCATTATGTTGTATCATGTTATGTTTGGTGAACATAAAATATACAGAGAATTACAATGTATGACCATAAACAGATAGATACAGATCTGGTACAAAAATCTCTAGTAAAAATATACTGATCACAAATTCTCAACAAAACGGCTGCGTTTCAAGAAACCATCTTTTAATTATCTGCACAAAATACACTTCAGGAAACACTTTTCCCTTAAAAATAAACACAGAAGAGTCTAAACATGCCCACAGAATGGGTGACTGACCTAATGACCCACCCAGTGCAGCCTTGGGCGAGCCCCTGGAATTGAACCGCACATTGCCCCTCATTCAGAGCGCTGGGTGAGCGATGTGCTTGAGGAAACATGTTGAAAGAATTTCAGTGTTTACGACTCAACCTGCTCAATTATAGCAGTCATTAGAGAATAAAATCAAGAGCAGAAAATGACAGCAGTGGAGCGCCAAAAGGAAAAAGGACAACAGACCACCACTGCATTTCCTGTCTGCCATTAAAAAACCTGTCTCACTCTCTTGGAGCCTACTGATACTATCAAGGCATTTTAGGAAATTAATGGAAGTGCACCCAAGGCTCTTTTCATGGATGACCACACTCACGTGTCTGTGCGTGCGCTCTTTGTGTTAATGCCTGTCAGCCGAGGAAAACCATGTAATTCCACACAAGTGTCAACAATCCTTTGAGTGTGTGTGTGTGTGTGTGTGTGTGTGTGTGTGTGTGTGTGTGTGTGTGTGTGTGTGTGTGTGTTTACATGTCCGTGCATGCATGTAAAGTTTAAGAGAGAAGGGGATGTTTGTTCTGCTCTGCGACTTCAAACGATTTCACCAGCAGGACTGGTGACCACAGCAGATACACTGCAGTGTGACCAATCGCGCACATTGAGTTTAGCAGTAAATGCATGCAATGCAGAAGTAGCGTCCGCTGACACTGTTTAGACATCACAAGCCCTCAAACCCATCTCAAGGGCATACTGGCCACAGGACTTCTAAGTCAGTTAGCGACAAGATTGCTGACCTGAGAGTGCCCTTGTTTTGAAGTTACGGTTCACAGAAGATTCAAAGGTGAGAGCAATGTAAGAACACCATTTGATTGGCTTTGTTTCATTTAATCATATCTACATGGACAATTCGTTTTGGAATCTTCAAATGATATCGGAATACCGTCTAATATCCGACTGGAACACAGTTTGAGGCTGCAGGTATTTGCTTACTCATCACGTTCTGATTTCAATAGCCTGCGCTCTCTCGCTCTCTCTCCCTCCTCAGTCATTGTGCTCCAAAAAGTGAGAGGGACAGCCGGTCTTTTGTGTGGCCACTGAAACTTTTTAAAGTTTCTCCACATGAATACACTCAAACAGTGACGCTACAGCTCATCAGAAGCCTATTCATTCAGCCAGGGCACCGGCCATACACACACAGAAATACATCAGAGGCATGCACAACACACAAACACAGAACCACAGGTGCCCTGCTCTCTCGGCCTCTCTGCTCTGTGTCACTCGGTGAACACCCAGATACTGTCACCTTGTGTTAGCACAGCACTGCAGAGGAGACTCAGGTCCTCTGCCTCACTGTACAGCCGTGCAGCAACCATTCTGGTGTCAGAGCCATTGACACAGACCTGGTTTCACAATAGAAGCTGCAGGTGCCTCTAACCATCTAAACCTGCAGCAACAGTGTGCACAACAAGCATGGACACTAGACGTGTAGCACCAAGGTACAAACATGCACTTTTGAGGCAGAAACTACATTTTAATGACCTCTTGAAGAAAAAAGTTTGACACCAATAGAGCAAGACACAAGCTAGTTAGTTTACCAATAATCCCTAAACCCCTTTACTCTTATAAATTAAGTTACTCACATAAAGGTTCAGGACAACTGACTTGACATCTTAAAGCAAAACAACCTCTCTGTAGCATCACAATGCACATCTTTTTTAGAACTACAACAACAAACCAGTGAAAGTGACAACATCTGCTACCATACTTTCAAAGTTTCAATGCAAACCCAAAGTTCTACATCTGAAACTGTATATTGTAGTCCTAGCTCTAAGCGATCTACAGAGCAAGCTGACAAACCTCATAGGTGCTGCAGACGTCCAGGAGGAAGAAGGAAAGAAGGAGAGGACAGGAGGAGATGGACAGGAGAGGAGGGAAGAGTTCCAAACCATGGCCGGCCATCCAGAGAGTGCAGGAGGGAGAGAAGGAGGAGGGTATGGCAGGGGGAGGGGCTTGGCAGCATGTCAACAACATGGCCAAAGAGGGGGGTCGACAATTGGATTCTCATAGTCCTGCAGCCAATGGCCTGCTGATCCCAAAACATATACACAAACACTTTCTGCAAGCCAGAATGGCTCTTATTCTTTTTTTTTTTAACTATGTACTTTAGATATGATTTCTAGATGAGCTTTGATCCATTTTGGGGAAACCTTGCTGACCACATGGTGATAAGCTCAACTGATACCTCCAAACACTAATCCCACTGCAAACACTTCCTTCTCTTCTAAAGAGCACTTCTTTGGGGGAAATTCACCGAATCAATTTAAAGCCTGGACTTTGCGCTCCCCCCTCTTATGTCTGTGCTTTACATTTGAAACTACAGCCATTTAAATTAGTTTAGCACAAAGTCATCTCAAGGTGACCAACTTGCAACTACTTGCTGACCGAGCCAAGAAATAGTCCGCCACATAACCTTCTTTTAAAATCACCTGTAAACTTTGTTTTTTGCAACGAATAAGCAGAAAATATATAACTTGTTTCCAGTTGATATGCTAGGTTTAGTGGCTAGCACACAGAGATGAGAGTCTAATTTCCCAACTTAAATTGGTCCGGAAAGCATACTTCTCAAAATGTCGTACTGTTCCTTTAACCCTACCACTGTCCCACTTAGCAAAACAAATAAATAAACAGTCCAAAACACGACACTCTGCAATGGAAACCTCACATCAGAGTAAGTGCTTCCCAGCGCTACTGATAGTGTTGGTCCCAGTTAATTTGTCACTTTAAACACTGACAACAGATTTTCTCTCCAATACACACGGGCATGCACACTGACACAAACACAGTTGTCTCTCTCGCTCTCTGGGCGGTCAGAATTCCCTGTCTAATGCAGGGTAATGAGTTTAGACTGCGAACACTAACAGTCTATATAAAGCCTTGGCCCGCTGAGTTGTGACGGAAGCTGTTTCAACACAGCTCTCACTAAACATACTGGCAAACACAGTCGCAAGTTTGTTTGCTGGAGAACTCAAACAGTGAGCAGCACAAGCTGAACTGGGTCAGGGGAGGTGGGATTAAACATGTGAGGATACATTTCTGTCTACAAAATGAAAATAAAACTTTCATGGCTGATTCATCACCGTGAAAAACGAACAACTGGTTCAGTTATTAAAGTCAAAAGTGCAAGTCTCCTGGGTGGTGTAGAAGAATACCAAAGAGAAAGCAAAACACAACCTTTCTCAGGATCAAAGTTCAAGAAGGAACAATACTGCTAGATTGTTTGACTGAAACAAACAGGCAGAGGGCAGTGCCTATCCAAAAAAGTAAATAGAAGACAATAGAAAGAAACATTAATTGATCCACCCGAGTAAAGCACAAAGAATACAATGAAACCGTGAAGAATCTTTTACATTGTTCATTGTTTGTTTATCTTCAGAGAGAAAGAGAATGTTCACCTGACCTTACTTACTGTAAAGAACAGTCCTGAGGCTGCAGTCAGAGAGTGCGTTTACTTCAATATCCAACAACTGAATGTTTGTTATAGAAAGTGAGGATAAACAATCTCTCCTACATCATGATTTTCTGCTCATGTACAGGTTGTTGATTTCCTTTGAAAAGAGACAGTTGTTTCAGAGCAGCACTACATGCTGGGGGCTACTCATAATTACCTGGCATGGTCTCTAATACTTTTTCTGGGTCTCCAAGCAACAGAGTAAACTTGCAATTTCACCTACGATAACAAAAAGTCCCCAGAGGATTACATCCATAATTCACCATAAATGTTTCCTAAACACTGCAAACATAAACATTTTAAGAGCTGCTAAGTTTCAATTCGTAAAGCGCATCTCAGTTAAATTATTAAGTTACTTTAACTCTTCCATACAAAAGTGTGTGTGTGTGTGTGTGTGTGTGTGTTTGTTTGTGCGTGAGGCCTACCTTTGTTCAGGTTGGCTTTGGTCTTGTCGCTGAAGCCCTGGCTGCGTCTGTTCCCAGCAGCACTGACCGAGCCTCTGGTGGGGATGTCACCGCCAGCAGTGGACACCCGCGCTGAGGGGCCAGGAAGTCTAACGGAGAGAGAGAGAGGGAAGTCGCGGAAATAAAAAGGAAGGAAGAAAGAACATATTCAACATATAAAGCCTTCATCCTACACGCATTGAAGGAACACATTAATGCAGGTTTACAACACATTCTGCTGGAACAAATCCAGCTTTCTAAACTCAAACAGGAGGGATCACTTAGTGAGGGCTGAGAGAACAGGGAGCATGCAGATTTATTACATCAAGAGCTTTATGTGGCAGGAAAGAGCAGCACTAGGTTGTTTTTTCATGTTACTGTATAGCTATCTATCACAACATGGACAACACCATGCTAGCATCTACTTTCACATCACATGTTCTAGGCAATCACTGATGAGAAATGGCATAAAGAAAGAAAATAAATTCTTCATTTTAATGAAAAGACATGTTCTGTCTAGTCTAGACCAATGATACACACAACTTATTTAATATGTATGCTCTTTTTAAAAGGATCCCACATAAGGATCACTCTGGCATTGTGATCGATATTGTTTTATACCTTGTGACCTCAATCGAAGCAAAAGAAAGTTGACTGAATTCACTACAAACTTTTGACGTTCTTTATTGATTTCCGAGGTTAGGAGTTCTCTTGCCCTTTTGTTGGTCTGCAAGGTCGAGTATACTTCTAATCGATGCCTAAACTAACCAATCAGTCATCCTGCTGTTTAGGTTTTTGCTGACTTTCTTCATGCTTTACACTACCCTTAAGATACATCCAGCTCTTCTTCACATATTTTGGATAGGTAATAAGATACACGCAGTTTAATAAATGTAAACTCAGCTATGTTTGCACCTACAGTCATCTAATGGAGAGGGATGAGCTCTCAGCAGTGTGACGTGTGTGTGTGTGGGTGTGTGTGTGTGTGTGTGTGTGTGTGTGTGTGTGTGTGTGTGTGTGTGTGTGTGTGTGTGTGTGTGTGTGTGTGTGTGTGTGTGTGTGTGTGTGTGTGTGTGTGTGTGTGTGTGTGACGGGCTGACAGAGTGCAGGTCCCAGTGAGGTGTGAGCTCAACAGCCTCGGATCACATGTCCTGCTCCTTTATTTCCCACATGGCTTACACAGGATATACTGGCCATGGATAAGCCTTGGTGAAATTTTTGACACCTTGATTTCATATGGTAAGTCGCTCCCGTTTGTCTTCGGTTAGGTCTGTGAGCCGAGCTGTAATCTGACCAGTCCGCGGCACACACACCGCTAATGAAATGCTAATTCACAGGCGGTGATATCATCATCATCATCATCATCATCATCATCATCATCCTGGGAATGTGAGGCGGATGCTGATAAGCAGATTACAGCGCTCTCTCTCTCTCTCTCTTTTGTATACATTATAGAAAGTCTAATTTCCGGCATGCCATTCACTTTGGCGGGCCTTTATTCATCTGGCCATTGAGGGATAATAGGTATTACCACATTATTTACTCAACAGAAGCCTAAGATCATTTGGCTTTCAATGATGGCAGGGCAAGTCAGTTTGCTGCCTTCCCCTTTGGACTGGCTGTGTGGAGAAGAAAGATTCTACATCTAAAATGTAAATATAGGATGCAATGCGCCAAAGCTAATACGGCTGTATTCATTCTTAAAAATAAAATACAGGCCAAATAATTTTTTGGGGCAAAACAAGTGTTTTTAAAATGCAATTACATTTGAAGAAATATGTTAACTTCTTTATCTGGGCCTTTAAAAAAGAACGAAAGGTTTTTTTTCAAGTGGATATCAACAGCATCTCAACTCTTCCCCTTGAAGTTAAGCCTGATGACCAGAAGGTGGGGCTGTTACATTGCTTTTGGAAGGAGCTGGTGTGGGGCAGGTGCAATGCATACTGAATTTGGGATGGGCACAGCATGCAAAACCACATCCTGAATCCAATTCCAAGGTGCATCATCACATAATACATTATTGCATGCTTAAATAATATTCAAATGTGAACGCACAAGGACTCTAGAGCATCACAGTTAACGCACACGGCAGCTACATTTGAACAACGCATATTATAGACTCACATTCCAGCCACTACTGTGTTAATTATTAATGTCACATTATATGGGAACCTGCACACACACATACACACACCATTACTTAAGGGTTATCTAAAGGTCTTTCACAGCCCATTTAGCAGGATTGCCAAATGAGGCGCGCTGCCAGACAGACAGGGGACAGGGCTGTCCGAAGATGGAGCCTGGAGCTTTAGTTTCTATTTGCTAAACACTAGCACTCATGCATATTTGGTAGTGCTTGTAGTAGAGGTTGCCCTTAATCTCAGACAAAGAAAAACAACATGAAACTCTTTATAGTACAAAAGAACGTCTATCTTTGATTAGGGGCAATCTCTACCTTCCTATTTCAAGGAAGGGGGCGGGACTAGGGGCGTTGTGGAGGAAGGGGAGGAGCACGAAAAACAGAAAGGCAGAAAACGCTGACCTAGAGGTCTTTTTCTGACCAAGAGAAAACTTGAGCAGTTTAGAGCCATCCCTAGAGGAGGAGAAAAGAGAAGAGAGATATGGAAGAGGACAGAGACAGAGAGGTCAGGTTTACAGTTATAAATGACACGAGGCGTGAACAGGAAGATAGAGGTGACATCATGATGGAATAGAACCGCAGAAACAGCAGGAAAAGTGACAGACAAAAACACCTTCACCCAGTCTCAAGGTTACGGCTCCTATATTTCCTCACCTGGACTGCATCTCGGCCTGTGCTGCTTTCTGGGCTGCGAGGGCAGCAGTCCCATGCGTAGAGTGGCTGAGCTGGGCCGGGGCGCTGCTCTGCGGGCTCAGGGGGGGTGGTGCGCCTGGGGCTGGGTGGTGGGGGGATAGGAGGGCTGCGGGTTCTGCCTCTGGGCCTGCTGCTGCTGCTGTTTGTAGCGGGACAAGCTGAAGAAGAGGCCGAGGATGGCTTTCAGATTACCATTCCGAATCTCTGTGGGTCAGGCAGAAGGATAATGTGGATTAGTAACTAAATAAAAGGAAGGACGAGTGAAGAAGAGAAAAGTCAATAGATGAAAAGTGAGGATGAGAAAATAATTTTACACTTGAAGCATGATGGACTATTCTTAGATAACAAACTGTTCTTGTTGCAATGCATTGTTCAGCATCAACCTGAATGTTTTTTGCTGTCTACTAATGGCTATACCTCTCCAATGTATCTCACATATTGTTTTACTGCAAAAGAAAGGTCTCCATAGAGTACTTGGAGAACACTGAACCAAGGACTGACCCATTGCCCGAATGATGTCATTATTATTACTAGTAATCAATTTGATGTAAACCACCAATACAATTATTTTTTGCAGCAGGCTACATTTAAATACTGGATTAGGCACCGAGGTGTATGGTTCATTAGTTCTATATGTGCTCTAATCAGCGCCTGCTGAGCCCTCATGTGTTGTGTACTGTCTGGCATTAATGTAGTGTGTCCAGGCAAACGAGCTTGCCAATAAAAATGCATTCATGTTTTAAGTTGCCATTTATCTTTTGTTTCCATAGCAGGAAGGGCATTTGTTTATTAGCCCAGGTTTGTGTCTGACTGTTCTTCCGGTGAAAGTCCTGCTTACCCTCTGAAGACAGACCCTGGATGTTGACTCCTTTGGCTGCCAGGAAACTGAGGCAGGCATCGATGTTCTCAATCTGGACAGAGAGACACAGCTGTAAGACACGGCACCCTGCACATTTCCATTCAAATTTGCATATTGGTATAATGTGAGTAAGCGTGCTGGTCTATCGTCTGCACACTTCTCCTGAGAGCGTAATGGCAATTACAAGTCTACTTTTAAAGAAAAGCTGACGGCACAAAATATTCTAATGCATTTACATTTTCAAAAAAGATGTGCTGAAAATTAAATACAGATCAATACATTTTTCAATATCGAGTAATGTATTATTATTTTAATAATACAAAATGCTTGATCTGCATGACATAACAGACAATCGTGATTGACGGATAGTTGCCATAGTTTGTGGATAATGTATAATTCTCGGTTAGGAATATTTGTACAAGCATGACACGTGAGCTGAAGTGAATTAGACTTATGACAAATGAAATGTATCATGTTGTTGTAACAGATTCAGAAGATGTCTCAAATAGTTGGCAGCTATAGCCTGTTACAAATGGTATGGGGAATATGTTATGAGATGTGTAGAGAAATAAATCAAACTAAATCAACATTTGTTAACTGGTTTTCAAGAAATCAGACTGTGGAACAAACAATGATACCCACAACATACCCTTTCTGACAGACATAAACTGACATGCCACTGCTGGAGAGGTGTATGAAAGCGTTACAATGTAGTGACTGACTATTCATATTGTGTTTTGGAAAGCTCAAAATGCAATATTGACCACATGGTGACATATTCAAAACACAGGCAGAGTTTTATCAGCAGTGCAGCAAGAGAGGCAAACCATCAATACCGACACAGTTGCTATGACAGCAGCCTTGGCAACCTGAGCCCAGACTGCTGAGCTGTCACTGCAGTGCGAGAGGATTTGATAGGGAGACAGGCTTTGTTTAGAGCCCATGTGAACTATTATACAGCGAGTGTGCACACAAAGTATAGCACATAAAACAAGTAATCAAGCAGAGTCACAGCAGATTAATGATGGTGCGATCAAAGTTTACCAACTATTGTTTCCAATGAGCAAACACAGCAGGTACAGCGCAACATATATCAATATGGCACTGCCATGTCTTTAAATGTTAGCTGGTGCTCTTGGCAAGTCAATTTACTGAAGAATTGACTGCAAAATTGATTTGAAAGCATTTTACAATATGCACAAAGGTTAAAGAGGTGTTAAATCTTGTTTAGCATGACATTTATTACCAGTGAGAGTGGGTTTATAACACGCAGAGGCCAATCTACCTCCATGTAATATACTTACAACACACCTGTTGTGAGAGTACAATATAATCTCCCAGCCAAGGGATTACAGATATAGAACAGTGATACTGCAGGTAAACTTAAATATATATGAACTGTGTGCTTTGTCAATGAGGCTGGGTGTGGGCTGCAACCGGGAGGGTCCCGCTCAAGATTAATGACATGATTACACTTAATATACACCGACTAAATATAGCCTGACCTACAGCTCCCACTGTAAGGTAGTATCCGACTGTGAGGTGAGCAGCGGAAGTAAAAAGCTCCTTCACATCCCCTCTATTCAAATACGGGATACATTGAATATACATACTGATGACAAACATACTTTTATTAATTTCATTTGACTTCCAGAGTAGCATGTCACATTTAGTCAAATCGACAACCATAACACACAGAGCTGTCACAATATCAGATTTTCACTGCACGATTATCCCAGCCAAAAAACTCTACTAAATATTGCCACATTCAAAGAAAACCTGTTAGAAAGAAGAAGAATATTCTGCTATCGGTCAAATGTATCTTTAACTTTGTTATTGTGGGTTTTGGTTATTTCTTGGCAAATGAATTAAACTTGCACTAAGAGAATAGAGAGTCTAAAATCATAACTGTAGAAAAGGGTATAAGAAAGAACATACATCTATTATTAACACCCTGTACCACTATATAATAAGACTGCAGTTACTATTGGTTACAGCTAACATATCTTTATCAGCATCAATCTGATCCACGTATTACTATTGGCAGTGGTGGAAAGTATTTCCATTTAATGCTACTTTATACCTTTACTTTAAAATCATGCTTTTTACTTCACTACATTTATTTGAACACTCAAAGTTACCAGTTACTTTTTACACATGATTACACTTGTATGCTGATATGGTTTGATGCAGTAAGCTACACAGTATTTAAAGTATCTAAATCTGGTCCAAATTGACCAACCACAATACAAAAATGCTCTTAGATATATAAAAATAGGATAATATTATAACCATCATAATTAAATACTGTGAAGATAACAATTCTGCATAACAAGGATGCTTACTTTTCATACTTGAACTACATTTAGCCGACAATACTTTTGTAATCTACCGTATATTGTTCTGAACACGGATCATTGAGCTGCAAGAGTACTTTTACTTTTTGTACTTGAAGTATATTTTCATGTTAATATTTTTTTACATTTAGGTAGAATTTTGAGATTACAACTTATACTTGTAATGGAGTATTTTAAGACCATAGTATTTGTACATTTACTTAAGAAAAGGATCTGAGCACTTCTTCCAACACTGACAATTAGTTACACTCACAACCACAATAAAACTGACCAACTACCACAACTCTATTATCCACATTTACGACTCAAATGCTGTTACTTCTATCCATTACCACAACACGAATACATAGGCTACACCCTTTACCATATCAATAATGGTTGTATATGTTGCTAACCAGTTGCTAATCCACCATCTCATCCCTAAATTATGTCATACTGCCAGTATCATCAACCCCCTGAACCACCATTACCACTTCTTGTATTTGCCTAATGTTTGCTTAGTTACTACGTGTTGCATTATCTATGGGGGTTACTATTGTACCACATTGTTATTAATCAATACAATCCCGATTACTTCTCCTCCTGGTTTAAACTCAATGTCTCTCTGAGCTAGTGTGTGAAGAGAATTGTGCGTATTTAGCTGATACCGCAGTGCTGGCCCTGCTGTCATTTCCGTGACCTCTGACCCCAGACACAGCTGTGAGAGGGGCTGACATATGCTGCCCTTGGAGGTGATGCAGCAGAAAACATAGTAACAGTAGGAATGCAAACCATCGTCCTCTCTGAATACCACAGACTCTTTAAAAATAAACCTCGCCAAAATACCCCTCTAACCCCATCGGCATACCCAGAGACTCTCTGAAATACCACAGGCTTAAACTTTATTTAAGAGACTGAACCGCTCCCCAACTGTGCCAAATTCCCCGGTAAAGTTAGAGTTTAAATAGCAGCAGAAAATACACATCATTAAGATCCCCCATCACAAATGCCAGGACCGTCCTGCTGAGATGCTCCCCAGCCTCTCCGGGGGTATCCACACTGAAACGCTATTCAAAATCTGCAGAGCCTAGAGAAGCCAGATTAACTATATCAGGAGACGAATCCCTTCATCTATAATGGGATCATAAATAAGTCCTCCTTTGATTATTCTTTCATTGCTGTGTACCAGTGATCAGTCTGTGATGTTCAATACCTTCCATAGCATTTATTAAAGGTCACATTTCTGTAGGGAGTCTGGCCTACAGGTTTCAAATGCTTTACAATTAATTGCGACATCCCCAGTATGAATCCCAATCAGACCTTTAATGTATGTCAACCCCTTATATCCATTCGTTTCATGTCACTTCTAAATGCTAAAAGGCCAACACCGCCATTTTTATACTTATCAAGCCATACCTGATAAACAGAAAATGTATTATAGATCATACTGGCTTGATGTTCTACAAAGTCATTAACAAGTCAAAATGAGAATTATTTGCCATTTAAATGTCTTAAATGCAAGTATATT
Source organism: Notothenia coriiceps (assembly GCF_000735185.1). Classification (NCBI taxonomy): domain Eukaryota; kingdom Metazoa; phylum Chordata; class Actinopteri; order Perciformes; family Nototheniidae; genus Notothenia; species Notothenia coriiceps. The sequence continues at coordinate 145,725 of NW_011367173.1, forward strand.
GTTTCTTACTAACAAAAATGTGCTGGCTTGGGTCCCAGTATTATGTGATGGGCTTGTTAGCATTATTTACAACATATCTTTGGATTTATCTTTAAGCCCTTAGTCATTAGGTCTAAGCAAATTATTGAAACAACACTTACTGATAAACTGATACAAATAATCAACAATGAAAGAAATGGCCAGTCGCAGAGTTGCTGAACATAACCCAGAAGATTTTGTTTCTAATGTCCCATTTTTGGACTCATTTGTCTTTTGTTCTACACAAACTTAATCAAAAGGCTGATGTATAACTGAAAACATACTGAAGTTATGTTATACAATATGCTCAAAACTACCCACTCTAGCACACACACATGCAGTAAAAACTACCAAATCAAGATAACACTAAAGACAATATTCTTAATCATTCTCTGCTCAAACCCTTCTGATAATCAGAAAAAAAATACATCTAAAGAATCCCGGAGAGAAACCCTCAACACATCCTCTGAATCGCTGAAAGACACCGCCGGCAGTGCCTACCTGCCTGGCTGAGAGATGTGTTCCTGCAATGTGACGCTCCGCACGGCCTCACGCCTCCACCCAGGCCACCTTCACCTCCTGCTCTGCTCCGGCAGCGGCTCGGAGGTGGCCAGACGACAGCCCTCTGAACAAACACTTCTCCCCATCACAGGGATGCTAACGTTGTGTGTGTGTGTGTGTGTGTGTGAGAGACGGAAAGGCAGGGGGAGGGAGTGTGTGTGAGAGTGTGACGTATCTGAAGCAGGATTTGACTGATAGGAGCTTTTGAAGGCTGATACTGAAGCCGGTATTGTTGAACCAAAGTTGCGGATCCTAAGCAAATGATTGTATACATTAAATTACACAAACATTTTGCTTGATAGAATGACAAAGCCCCAGAGGCAGCATTAGGAGAATCAAAGGAAGGAAAGTCTCAACATAAACCAGAACAAGGTTTTCTGTGGTAGGTCAAAAACTCTGAATTTGACTGTAAGTGTTAAGCCGTTTTTGAACCACACCAACACAAATGTTCCATACGCACCGGGACTCATATGCCTTCAAATGGTAATACTGGTTTATACCTTGCAATTTTTACATGACGACAGCAGCTACATAGACGAAAGCACTCGAGCATTTGACTGTCTGACTGTTGCATTCTGATCCTGTAACATGTTAGTGAGACAGCGTGTTGTCAGTATGTGTTCATGTGTGTGTATGACAGTGCGGTTATATCGGTACCTGCCCCCACATAGTTTTGCCGTCAGGACGTTTCACACATTACAGCTCTCAGCTCACCTACTAAACTTTGACATATGCCTCAATAATTCTCTGTCTTGACTTTAAATAATGTATGCAGAGTTTTTAACACCTAAGGGAAGTGTTGGCTTTCACAGCTTATTGATAAAAAGTGAGGCAGCAGCTATGAGGCACACATCGTGATGCAAAGTCACACACTTCACGTCAGGCAGCATTTTCAGTCTTTTGCTTCTGGAAATGGTTATGACTTGCTGTTGTGTGTGCTTATTCATGTCTGTAATCACAGTATGTTCACCCATTTAATTAAGCATATTTAAAAATGTGTCTTTTTGCTATCTTCTCATAAGATTTATTATTACTTTTAAGCTGTAGATTTCTTTTTATTTGTTATTATTTTGATATACTTTATTAATCCCCGTGGGGAAATTGATTCTCTGCATTTGACCCATCCTAGTGTTAGGAGCAGTGTGCTGCCATTTTTTAACGGCGCCCGGGGAGCAGTGTAGGGAACGGTGCCTTGCTCAGGGACACCTCATTACCCTCAGGCTGACACTATCTGCGTTCACAAATAAAAACAAAAAAGTCCTCTGGCTACATCAACATGTCCCTGCTGTACTGTGAGCAGAATAATTAAAGCATAGCTGATTTAATTAGTTGTTTTCATTTAAAAAGAGGCCACGATTTTTGCCAAGTTTTAGGTTTCTGGATTACTGTCTTGTATATCTTACAGACTCTTGTGTGATATGATATCATCAATGATTGGACTTACTGTTGTCGCAACACGTGCATTAACTTATGCAACACAGTATGTCTGTGGGTTTACAAGGGCTGAAAAAAACAAAAACGTTTTTGTGCAACATTTGATTATAGTCTAGTGAAAAAGACATGCTTCACAGCGGTAGCTTCTGTTGCAGGGCTGTTTTATTAGTTCATGAGTGTTTCTGATATTTTGTCCACCTAATGTATGTCTTTCTTGCCCGAGGGCACAGCAGCCTTAATGAGGAAAACAAACGTCTTGTACTGTATGTGCAAATAAAAGTCTGCGCCCTCCGACATTAAGATTGAGGGTTTGGTATATTTGGTTGCTTAGAAACAGTTACTGTGATTGCTCTGTTGTTTGCAGTTGGTCATGTGATCACTGAGCTGACCAGCTGACACAGTTGGGGACTTTTCTCTCTGACACATACACACAGAGAAGTACCTCTCCCTCTGATCAAACATTTACCAGACAGCTGAATCATTAATAAACGATTGTCCCGCTTACCTGCATTAATCTCCTCATCTACAAAACCACTAAAAATGATTCTGCATCGAAGAAGCAACCGTGTACAAACCGGTCTGAAGCTGTGTCTCTAAAACGACTACTTAACGAAACTAAAAAGATTGAATACTGGGTTTCAATCAGGTTGAAACTGCGTGGCACAGGTGAAAGAACATAATGAACTGTAAAGGACAGCTCTATTGTCAGGCCAGTTTAACACACAAACCGAAATAAGAGAAGATAGAGCCTGACATGAAGTGAAAGAGCTGTTTGCTTATTTATAATCCACTGTGGCTAATGATGATTTCTTAAGCCTGTTTTTCATCAAGCCCAATTACACACCTGGTCCTGCTGGTTTCTACCTGTGTGGCGATCTATCAATCCAGCACATTCACCTCACCACTTTTTCTTTGCAACAGCAGTAGAAACATTGGGAAATAAACCAATCCAGCAAAACAAAATATGAATAGAGCAATAAGTAAGCTTGAATAAGTATATCTCTTTCTTCCTCAATAGCCATAAGTGTAGTACGGTATAGCCTAAAGCAGGGGTGTAAATAAATAAATGGATACTAGTCGAGGGCCGTATTGGTTCAATGTTTATAGCAAAACTTATTGAAATGAACTTATTGCACTAAACCTGGAACTAACAAAGCTTAAATGATTGCCTATAAAAACAACATTAAATAATCAGTTGCATTCATTTCTTATGGCTCTATCTGCAGCTTTTCCGGATTCATTTATTATGATTACATTTTTCCACAGGCCAACAACAGCTTCAAAAAAACCATTTCCCTCAAAGAAAAACCCAAACATGCCCTGTTGTCGTGAGAAAAAAATTGCAAAAAGGAAACATCCATTGAAACTCAGTGTGCTGCTCTGTGATGCTAGTTCAAGCCAGATACTTGGCATCTCATCTTGGGTGCAGGTTCATCAATGTTTGGGCTCAGGCTCTGAGCTGAGGAACTCTTCAGGGTTGAGTGAAGGTGTGCGTGCAATATACCGGCGGGCCAGATCTAATAGTAATTAGAAATTATCCTGCGGACCGAAATTAAATCCACCACGGGCCTGATTTGGCCCCTGGGCCTTGAGTTTGACACATGTGGCCTAAAGCAGGGCTTATTCATGAATATGTACATATATGCAGTATGTGTACATCACAAGTGTCCAAAATTTAATCTGGGCTAAATGCGATGGTGAGTACCTTTCAAATCAACATACATGAACCGAAAGTAACATTTTGTCTTTTTCTGAAGTTACATGTCCTTTCAATCCTCATGCAATGGAGGTATATCATTTGTAGTGATGATAGTGTTGGTAAATCCAATTAAAAGAAAAATCAACTTTTGAGGGAATAGGTTCCTGGTACAATATGCTGCCAATGTTCATGTGAATAGCTTTGGATAATGAACTAGTCACTGTAAATTCTACTCAAAGATGGTCCATCGTGTCTGAAGTAAATTAATTACATGAATATCTCACCAGAATGTTAAAAGCCCTGAATGACATGAGAGTGATGAAATGTTTGGCTGATAAATCCATTCCTTGTTTAGCTTTGTTTTATTTCCCAGCTCGTAGCAGGTGAAATCTAGTCAATTCAAGAAGCTGTAGCTTTAAGATGGGATGCTTGGATGAGACACCGTGTGTGTTTGTCTGTGTGCCTTGTTGTGTGCGTGGCATCCTGTGTGGTTTAACAGCTCAGTGTCAGATCAACACCCTCGCTCTGGTCTCTACCAACACTCACACAGACACACAAACAAACACAGAGGCCGACTGGGTGGCAGAGGAATGACCCGACGACCGGGGTCCGTTTAACGACGATGTGACAGTTGTAAAAACAGCTTCTCTCTCAGGCCTGGATAGCCAGCATGCTAATCAGCTAGCGTGAGAGCGAGGTATGAGTGCTACAGTTTATTCCACTGATAGGCTTATTACCATGTTTATTCGTTTAGAGAAGGAGGTTAAGTTAAGTGGCGGTAATTGGCAGCAGCTTTGGAAGCTTTTTGGGTTTCAATGCAATGAAATCAAGTGCAGTATAAGTAGGCTCTCATACTCCTCCACCCTAGCTGCCAAGTAAACTCTCAGGACCTGTGTGTGTGTGTTTGTGTTGACATTACAACAACACACACAGCAGACATTTGCATAATGACTGCGGTTGCACCTGCCCTTCGCACTGCTTGAGTGCATCAGAGTTTGCTTTAAAGCTAACAAACCTTCAGAGATTATACGCAGTGATCCAAAAATATTCACGCAAACACGGCAACATCTGAGTTTATCCAAGCAAAAAGAAAAGCAGATTTGACAGCCACTCAATTGCTTGAATGCAGACTTTTAAAATGTTTTTTTCTTTCTCTCTTGACTGACACCAACTATAAACACTGGGAACACAATCACAGACAGAGATTATATATTTAGACCCACTTTGATTTGTCTCAGAGGTATCCTACAATTTTCCTGTCTTTAAAATAAAGCTGCTGTGTTTGCAGATGACAGCGGGCGGGATGTAAGAGAGGGTTCACAGGATGTTCATTATGGCACAACAAAACCACGGAGAGACGCCCCGACCACTGAGACCAAAGAGTGCAAAACGCTCAATTACATGACGACTGGGGGGCACAATCAGCCCTAATGGGAGAGGCCTAATTGATAGTGAGTGGGACAGGAAGTTGAGAGGGAGCTATTTTCAAATGTGACTTAGTGCATGTATCTCTATAGTGAATTTGAATCTAACTCAGGTTTTCTGGTATCACAAAGCTTTATACTGACCAATTAACTCACTGGAAAGGCTGAGCCATCACAAACAAAGGATCCTGAAATTGACAAATGTGCTAAATTAACAATAAAGTGACAATAAATTAGGAGCGATATATAATTGCATAGGTCAGTAGTATCAGATTCCGACTTTCTGGGACAGTTTTAGACCCTTAAAAATAACAATGGCAATAAAAAACTGCATTTCAATCGAGCCAATTTTCCTTTATTCCTATTAATATAAGACTGTTGTCTTTTAACAGAAAGATTAACCACATTCTGTTTATTAGCTCCCTTAAAGTTATATATTTGAATAAACCATAAGTATTAGCTAATGTTCTCCTCCTCTCTTCTCTGCTTGGAAGAAACAGTCTAACTTTGTGCATCACAAATGTATAATATTCTATTAATAACCTGCGGAAAAAAAACTAAACATATGCACTCTACAAACAACATATAGTATTTGATAATTCCTCTATTTATTGTTTAGTCTTGGCCTTATTTTCTTAACCATTTAAGGTTTTCGTTTTGCTATAACCAAATGTTTCCATGGATATCTTATTTCCCAATAAGTACTTCAATTATGTTTCTGATGATGCACTTTAGCATTTCAAAACGCTAGCTCTTTCATGTTAATGCACTGGTAGCCAGACAGGAAAACACAGAGTTAACCGGCCCAGTTTATAACCAGCTTTACGATCCCAGTCATCCTGGATCACCAATGTTATGCTAATATATTATCACCTATCTCTACTGACTTTACAATGCTAACTCCACTCCAGCTCTATATGGATAGTATGTTGAAATGATTTTAGATCTTGGCTGATGTACTTTTCAGTAGCTCAGTAAGACACAATTAAATCCACATCACAATTTAATAAGTGGCAGAACAAAGAGACATACCAACATCAAAACATTAAAACAGAGTACTTTAAAACGCTGAAAACACTACCAAGAAATACAGTAATATGTTTCCATCCCTGCAATGAAGGGGAAATGATCAGCTGTGCTTCCACCTCCTCCTCAGTTGTTAACTGTGTGTGTGTGTGTGTGTGTGTGTGTGTGTGTGTGTGTGTGTGTGTGTGTGTGTGTGTGTGTGTGTGTGTGTGTGTGTGTGTGTGTGTGTGTGTGTTTGTTTCTCGCTCTCTGGTGCTTTGGGAGGCTTCAGTAGTCTGGCTGGTGGCCAAAAATAGCCCCCTCAGCTGGCACACTGGCCCAATTTACGACCCTTCACATTCAGTGGAGGGCAGCCCTGCCCTGGGCTCATTTCCCACAGAGAAACAAAACCGTAAAAAAAAAACACCTGAATGCCACCAGCAGCGTTACAAAGGGAATCCCACTTGGATATTTGCCTAAATGTCTGAGGACAGAACCCCATCATACCTGGCTGTAAACACCCTCTCAGTCACCAGCGCTGATGCTCCCTGCCTCCTTTCACTCCTGGAGATGAGAGGAAAGCTCTCTCGTTTGCAAGTGTAATAAGATGAGGCAAAACTGGCCCCGAAGCCAAAGCCTGCGTCTCTTTCAACTGAGAGCCAACTGCCAGAAGTCTGAGCCAGAGGTTTCACGGACGGCAGCCCGCAAGACCACAAAAGTAAAAATAAATGGACTAACTATTCACCGGTGGCTTTAGCACAGCGGCTCCCAGCGAGAGCCACATGGGCCGGTGAGATGGGACATCAAAGACGTGTTAACACACAGAAAGTCACACAGAGGTACATTTCACAACTTTCTGCCAAAACATTAAAAAAAAAGGTCACTTACCATCTGAGTCCGGCTCTTGGGACAGCCATTGATATCGCCAATCTTCTCATTGGCTGAGGAGAGACAGAGGAGGCAGAGACAGAGATAGAAGAAAGGTAGAATGAAAACGGTTTTCAGGCGTTGATTTAATCCTCTCTTTATTTCCAGTGGAAATCCCTGATTGTGTGTACCAGACAGTTACTGGCTGAGTGAGGAGAGCAGAGGTGTTCCTTTCCCTCCCGCAGAGACATGAAACACTATCTGGTCACAGCAAATGGGAACAGGGCCACTGGGGGCCCGACCGAGATGTGTGCTGTGCTGCTTCCTTTCAGAGGGGGGCGTGTGCGTGTGTGTTGTCAGGGATTCCTCCCATCTATTAGAGGCCCAGCCCACAGCAGCTGAGACACCATCATCAGCTCACAGCTGACAACTGTGCCAGCAGCACAGTGGGGCTCACAGTGCAGCTCCACCTCAGGACCTGTACTGCACCACCTTACTCCTGGGGAAAATACTCCTGTTTGTGTCTGGTGAATACATATTGGTCTTTAAATGTGTTCTGCTCACACTGGACTCAATGGACACTCACAACCAGGCTTTGGCAGTGGTTCTAAAACTACTTGGATTGTGACCCCTTTGAACTAAACTACAGCTCTGGAATAAATTAAGAGACCACTGTACTGTAGCATTATAAGTTTATCTTTCTTAATTTTTTCAGAGTTGTATGTTGATCATGTTGATTTATATTAATCGTGTATTTAGTTTTAATAATGGTTGAAGGTGTAGGATATAAAAACGATAGTCAAAAACTACAGGCCAGAAACACTGGTCATTGCCATTACTATATTTGTAAAATCAAATGTCCTACAAATATAAATGTGTAAATACATAACATGATCATTAATTAAACAATACTGAAGTTGAGAATATTTGTCTGCTTCCTGATAAATTGCACACTGTCACAAGAGATAGCTCCTGTGTGATTTTGAGACACAAATTAGGCCAAAATAAATGTTAAACACAATAACTAGACACATTTTGCCTGGTTGACTAATGCAAAGCCAGCAACCACACCATATAAAGGCTTCTTTGAAAAGATAGAAAAGTATCCCAATCTTAAATATCTTTAAAGGTCACAAATCTGATCGGTTCCCTCAAGGAGGGCTCAACAAACTTCACTGATCTCCTTGATCTGAAGGTGTTCCTCTTCCAAAGTCCTGACCTTGGTCCAATAGCTACTGTGGTGCCATATCCGGTCCCAGTATGGCTTTTCCACAGCAGCAGCCAGCTCCTGTTTCACCGGCGCTTATGTGGTGTGAGCTTTTCTCCGAATGGAGAGGAGGCAGCAGGAGGAACAGGGGAATGGATGCCTCTGGCTCGTGTTGTTTTCAATTAAGAGCAGGGCAGGAGCAGCGAAGGTCAGCTGTCCAAGAGTACAGTATATAATGTGTGTAAGCTTGATATTGTGAGAATACAACAAGTAATGAATGAAGGGGATGATGTTGTGACACTTTCAGACCCCGGGAACCTTTTTTTAGTTCATTAGTTCATTTTCTAGAAATGCAGAAACATTTTACAGGTACTCAGGAAGTGTACTTTCATTTAAACTTATGAAACTGAATTACAGTTTTAATGAAGTCTCGTCTCAGGAGGAAGAACCTTTTTGAGGTGAAAGAAGAATCAGGGTCACTGTTTAAGTATGGCGGGTCAATCACTGGCCAGCAAAACAGAAGGCCTCTATAAAGTTAAAAAATAACCAGAACAACATCTACTTTTAGTTTGTGGGTCTAGTCACTGTGAGTATTTAGAGCCTGTATTCCACTACAACAAGCTCACTTACTCTAAAGCAGGGGTGTCAAATCAAGGCCCGCGACTTCATTTGATGTGGCCCGCAAGAGCTTGCAAAGAATATAATACGTTTATTATTGGTTACATCGCGCACAATGCAGCTCATTTTGTAATGTGGCCTGCGATTACATTTAGTTTGACAAAGACAACCTCCATGTGTGCAGGATTGACTGTTGGTGTTGTTAAAGAATAATCTGAATTATTTAAGTTTCCATCATGAGGATAAAAAGCTGGAGCCAGTATGAACGTATGAGAAAGAGAGGCTGTCAAGCTTCATTCAACTCTCCAAATAGAATCACATGCAACAGCTACAGTATGACAGTGAGATTTCTCTCTGTGCACCATGAAGCCATACGGGGCATAGGAAGTAGAAATGTGGGTCAGAGTGAAGGGTTAGAGCTGGGAGCAGACAGTCAGTGACATGCTGAGTCACCGGTCAGCTGGTGTCAGGATGCTTCAGCCTCAAAGCTGTCGGAACTTGAAATGACAGGCTGAGGACGGCCAGACAAAATGACAGCACCGATGATGAGACAGACGAGGGCGAGGGTCAAAAAGACGGAGGAACAGCCCACTATTACAACCAAACCAGGTCATCCTAGTTCACATCACAATCTTTAAAAACACAAGGAAATCAGGTCTAAAATTCCTGTTGGTGAATGTAATAATGATAAAGATTTTATTTGCTTTTGAGAAATGTGATTAATATGTGTGTACAAATAAGAGAGGAACTGTGATGAATACGTAGTACAGGGAAACACCTTACAGGTTACTTCGGAAATGTGCTTTTTTAGGTATACTTTCATGGGCTTCATGGGGCAGTTTTGTTTTGTTCTTCTATTTAGAAATGATGTCCTGTTTGCAGTTGTTTTCTTCTCACATATTAATGTTAGGCGAAGTGAGTTTTTCTTTGCTTAATTAAATAGATAACAACATTTTGGGAGCTAAAGAAAATTCTACTTCAAACCTGAAAAATATTGATTTGAGTGTTTTGTTCAAACTTTATCAATGCTGGATGAAAGTAAAATATTGAATGGTGCAGGATGAAATGTACTCTTGACATGATTCAAACTGACATTATTACATCATATAATACGTAATGAAGTGATTCACCTTGCTGGTTATTGGATGGTGATGCCCCTTGTTTTGGAAGAGATTAAGCTATTTGTTTGGTTAAGGTCAGTCAAAGCTCTAAAAGTAGATGACAACATGTTTGACTTTTTTCTTTAGCAAGCACGTGATCGGAGCTTATTTTCCTTTTTGTAGATTGTGCGATCAGAAGTGTGTTTTCCTTACCTACGACCTGGATGATCTCAGCCAGCAGCACTCCATCTGCAACGTCTGTTTGCAGGTCCTTGATCAGACGCTTGTTTCCTGACTTGGCAAGGTAGTGGTTGGCCCAGTCCGTGTAAATCTGCGTTCAGACACAAACACAACCACGCCGTTCAGTTATCAGCCAACAAACATAAAATCCAGTCCAAAATCGGGGGCGACCCTGTCAGCTCGTCCACGTGTTTCAAACTCCATAAACACTTGAAAACTACAAAAGGTATAAATGGTTGAAGCAAGTTTACGACTAATAAAATAACAACATGGTTGAATGGGAGCAGAGTAGCCCTCTTTCTTTTGTTGGGGCTCCGATCTGGCATATATCCGCGTGGTATTCAAATTGGGGCCATTGTGCTCAGCCAGGGCATTCATCTCACAGCCACGGCGGCTGTTTTCAATGGGCCATGCTGACATCACTCTCTGGGGACAGAAAAGACCCTTCACTGCCTGGGGGGAGGAGAGGCGGGGGGCAGAGCAAGCATCTGAATAATCTGAATAGCTGCCTTGATAATTAGTCGCCAAACTCTCTCTTTTTTACTCTCTCTCCTCAAGAGAAGTGAGTCTCTATTTCTGGTGAGCTAAAAATAAGAGGCATAGAAAAGTTGATGTCAAGTTGCACAGAACATTATTCCTAATAAAAAGTCATTTATTTTTGAGAAACTGACATTTTTTGGCACAATAAAAGCATTGGTGCACCGTCCTGTTTTGTAATACTGCCAGGCTTGTCTGTAAATGGCATAGTCTGTTTAACAGGAGTAACTTCAGAACACTTTCCCCCCCCCAGGGATCTGAAACATGTCTGACAGCTCGGCTATATTAAGACATCTCTCTCTACAGTAGGTCTTACTCTGGGTTTCACACAAACCAAAAAGCTGTGTTGCCAGTCAGGTGAAAAGTTGACAGAGAAGAGACACTCAAGTATGTTTCAGATTATTTCTGTTCTGTAGTAGTCTACTGCTTTAAATGTTCAAGTTAAATGTCACCCTTTTTACATGCATTGAACCATCTGTATTTGGGGAATGTATCGCTGTGACAGCAGTATTGCAAGATGAAACTACAAATCTTTACCTATAGTGTTAACGCGTCTACCTCCTGGGTCTGAAAAATGTAAGAGCCTTAAATCTGCATTATTTCTAAAAGCTAAAGCACTGGTTCTCACTAAATGTTTTACCTCCATTCATATTTCACTGACTAGTTTAATGTCTCAATGACTAGTTTGAAGTCTAACACAATACAGTATGTTCTACATTTTTTAGATAATGTGCCCATTTAGAGTACAATAGACAATAAAGCAGCACATGCTTTAGGGCGGAGCTTCTTTTGATTGATAGGACAAATGTTGTCCAGTTTACAATATTAACCCTTTTAGATTGTGTTTTCAATTCATGAGAGTAAAATCTAGAACAAAAAAACCCACAAAGGGTTTAAAACCAAATTCCACAGTCCAGACGGTGGCATCAAGGAGACTTATGCATTCGTATGGTGGAAATATTCAGCAGCAGAATTAAACGGAACAGTACAATCTGTTTGAATTTATTTTTTCAAAACGTAACATTTTGAAATACAATTCTAAGATTATTGCCCATTAAGGGTGAAACATAACTACATTATTTACTTACAATATAAATAAGGTTGAGGGTGGGGGGGAAATCATGATTATTGACCTGCTGCATAAAGAGCACATTTTAAATCAGGTTATCAGGTTACAAGTACACTTCATACCTAATTACTCTTAAGAACCTGGTTTCAAGAGTGAATGTAAACTTACTGGGAAATTCGAGAGCACTGGTTATTACTGAATGAGTGCACAGCATTGTTAAGGTCAAACCTTAGCACAAACTTGGACACACAACGTGCATGGAGAGGTGTGTGACACGGCCGTGACCCCTTGTTTCTTTGTGTTTGTACTGTAAACAGACCCAGAGCTTTTCTGCCATGCTACTCATCGGATGAATCACTGCTCTCATGATGGCTTACAACAGGTGTGCGCACTTCAAAGCCGCACGCACACACATGTACTCCTCTGTACACACAAGCTTAAATGCAAAAGGTTTATGAGAGTACACGACCACACATTAGACTCAAAGAGCCTCGGAGCGATGTTTGAATCGCACTGGCTGCATACCAAAACACAAATGAACAGTTATAAAAATCCTCTTGAGTGAGACGTAGGGCCTAAAAGCCTTCAAGCAACAGGATTAGGATCGATTCACACTCCTAGTTGGTCACAGAGAAGAAGGTGCTGAAGTGCTGGGTTCAGGGCCTTTTGTGTGTATTCTTTCTTTGAAGTAGTTTCGGGCAGGTAAATTGAGGGGTTGGAGTGTAATTAAAATCAAGGTGAAATGGGTAGATGCCAGTCAGAGATAGACACCAGGGGGGGGCGAACTGCCTGAGGTCATGCAGGGGAGGGGGGGCAATTTTAGGTTGTAAAAGGGCAAAAGGAAAAAGGGGAAATGGGCAAGTCACAACAGAATTAAACTTTTTGTGTATCTGGAAGGAGACACATTTTCTCAGGACTTGGTTGAGACTTGAACAGATATAAAAAGGAAGATGAACATTGGTTTTTCTAATGGCAAGTTTACCAGAAGCTCACCACTCTTACTTCTTGATGTGTCTTCTTGAAGGCAACTGTTAGCCGTTAGCCACAGCAGCTGTATAAGGCCTAATGTGTCAGAGCTGTGTGTCGAGTTCTTCTGCCCTCTTGTCTTTCCAAAAACATAAATGATCTAACAGCCAACCTTAATCTATCCTTATTTAACTTGATTTGTTTATAATAATAATATAACGTGAAAACAAAATGAATGTGACTATGACTAATGTTACCATCCTCAATGATACATAACACCGACGTCCATTCAACTGCAAACAAAAGTGCAACAATATCTTTCCAATCTCTGTAAATCAAGGACCTTGGCGATTAGTTCAACTTAAAAAAAAGACACCATGCATTAATCCGAATCATGTGTGTTGAAGCGCACCTTTATTAAAACTTCTGTGATCTGAAAATTGCTTGCAAGGTCACGGAAAGAGAGAAGGATAAGGTGCATGCTGATGAGAAGCAGGCTGATCTGAGAGGCGTTTTAATAGGCTGCATGGTTAGTGAAGAGGAGCTTTGACTCAATATCTATCGGACAATAATTAGGTGACAATGACTCCAGCCCAGTCTCTACATCACAGGGAGGCACTGATTAATCAATATTGTAATGATGTGATCCATTAAAATAATTGAGTGGAGGGTGGTGTTCAGATCAACTAGTCAATGTATTATCCCACGACACAGTGCATGCAAAGTAGAAAGGGGCCAAATGAAACACGTGTGGAGCACCAAGTATCAAAGCGTGTCAAATATCACAAGTTCACATTGAACAAAATGTCGGATTCATTCATAGCTTATTCTGCGATTATACCTTTCCTGATCTATTTCAGGACTCATTGCTAAGTCTAGATTGTTTTTTATCAACGCTCAAATCTTCAACGGCTTCCTGTGTAAAGGCAACTGTATGAAATGCCACAACGGCCTAAAGTTGGCTAATTTTGATAAATGGAAAAGATATCTTACAGGTAGCTTGCAAAAGTGTTCCTGTCTGATGGCGGCAGCCTGTTACCTGTATCTCGCTCAATATGTTTCGGAAAGATGGCGATTCCATCATTGAAACGGGCAACATTTCCTCTGTGATGTATGCTGCAACAAGCCTGTTTATCTCTGCTATGCAACTATGCCATTTTACTCCTTTTCCATGAACCTTTGAGTGTAAGTGTTGCAAATAGTTGAAGAGCTTAAAGTAACTCAAGTAACAAAATCATTTTGCGCTAAGTAACAGTAACCGGTGAACTACTGCTTTACAGACAAATGTAATCTCATTACTGTAACGTGGTACTTTGTGGCGCGTTTCCCCGACTACTGCTCAAAATACAAAATTGAAGTACCAAAGTACCAGGCCTGAGGTTTGGATTGCCGTTCCTCTCTGTCTAATAGTAAGCCCTCAACCACAACCTGTCAAGAGTGTTTCCTGCATTTGCCTCAATGCATTCTGAGATTGGTTTCAGTCACTTCTTCTTCTTATCGTGTCCACAAGGCAGTCAGTTACAGGGCTTGGTTAGATGTGGTTCAGCCACAGCTGAACACATTGCTGTCCCTTCTCATTAAACTTTTCCAAGTCCGATGTTGTGCAGGGTTGCTCCAGCAGGGGGCATATCAGGAGGTGTTGCATGGTTTGTGGTTCAATGCCGCAGTCACACACACCGTCCCCGTCATTTAGGTATCCCCATTTGGCGAGAGTGGCTTTTGCACGTCCAACACCAGATCTTATTCTGTTTAGGCATTTCCATACTGCGTAGTTGGTGTCTGCTCCAGGGGGCAGTGCCTCGCTCGCCTTTAGCTCCATTGTTGTTGCTGATGCAGACCCGGCGTCATGGGCGGGCCCGCCCATCCAGGATTTGGGCCCGCTGTTTTTAGGGCTGAATACCACATTTTTATTGTTTTATTATGATGTTTATTGTTGTTATTTGTAGTGCTTTGTCCTAATATTTATTTTTGTATTAGTTTAATATCATTTTTTTATTTTGCTAGGAAATTCTGAATGAAAGGTTGCGCGCAAGACTGGTTTTTCGCTGGATTGAGTCGTGTGGGTTTTTGAGTAAGATGCGGCACAGCAGCCTGTCAATTTACTTTAGTGGTTCACGAAAGGAAGATGGCAACTCAGCGCCAGATGAAGGCACATTAGAAGAAAGCAGTTACGTTACCAACGAGCAAGCAAGTCAGCTGGCAATCAATTATATTTTGAAGAGAATTTGACTCTCAAGCCGGCTCTCTCACAAACTCCTGCTCTGTGCGCAAGCAGACCGCTGCACAGGCTCTCTGCCTCGCTCAATCTCTCTCTCTCCCTTTCTCTCCATCGCTCAACCTCACACCACCTCTCCACCCTGTGTGCGCTCAAGCTTGCCTGCGTGCTTGCCCAAGTTGGCACAGCGTTACAAATGTGCCACAAAACCAACCAATGGATGTATAACACCGTCAACAGCCTTATGGCAACCTAAAACCCCTCTCTTTCTGTAACAACAATTCACGAGCGGCTTTAAGGCGGCTTTTGGCTGGCACATGGCCAAAGAGAGGATGTCTTTGGTCAGTAGACTGTTGTTGGCGCTCTTTCTTGCTTGCTGCATTTCGTCGTATCTCTGGTGGGGCTATGCCTGCCAGGATGTACAGACGGTCTGTAGGTGTTGATTTCAGGCAGCCTGTGATAATGCGGCAGCTAGCATTGAGGGCGGGATCCAGTTTCTTGGCATGGGCAGCTCGTTCCCATACTGGGCAGGCATACTCGGCAGCTGAGTAGCAGAGGGCTAGTGCGGTTGACTTCAGAGTCTGTGGGTTTGCACCCCAGGTCGTGCCGGTGAGCTTGCGGAAGTCAAAAGTGAAATACATTAGAAATATGTTACAAATGATGAAACGAATACGTCACTGTTTGTCGGAATAAATGTCTAAGAAAACTTTCACTTACATAAAGTAGAACAGTTTATATGTTAAGTAGCACCTAAATAGGTCAAAACGTGTAAACATTACGGTCTGTGAATAGTCGCCTGGGTATACCAACAACAACTTCGCGGGAGCGCGACAATGTGCGAGAAATAAATGGTTGATTAATAACAACGATCGGATGACCTGGATCTACTAAAATACGTAAAAATTTCTGTGGAACCGAAAACTAAGACTTACGCGAAACAACATCAATTAGGTGTCGTCTGTTGGTCGTGGTTTACGTGAATCTGAACCTTGTTACATTGACATAGTAAGTTTTCAGATCTTTTTACAAAATCCTGGTATTATTTCATTAATAATAAATGTCATTCAAAACGGTATTAGTACATAAAAAGGTATTAGTCCATCGACTGTTGTAACCCATTTTTTTACATATGTAATTTATGATATAATCCAGGAGCGATATAAAGGATAATTAGTAAAAAGCCGGGAAAGCCGTAAGCCAAAAGTCGGTTGACAAAGGATAAAAGCCATAGGCCAAAAGCCGGTTCTAAAGGGAAGCCACGTGAGGGATCAATAATCAGAAACAATTTTGTTTTCTTTAAGGGTCTAAATCAAAAGCTTCCAGTATTTAAGGTGTCATACTCCAGTTATCTGGTCTAGCCGGTGTTGACTGTAAAAGGTATTCCGGGACTGTCCACTTACTCAGTCACAGTACAAAGAAAGAGACCACTGTCATTTCAGGGACTGTACTTAAATGTCAATGTCGAGGATTTTTTCTGGGATTTAGGACTCTCCGCTCCTCTCCTAATGACCCTCAAAAACCATTACCTCCCTAAAAGGGAGGAGCTTTTACATAGAAAACTTGTAGGCTGAACAACTATCCCTTAAAAACGTAAGACATTCCGTGACAATGGCCATTAGTCCACTGGGATTTCGTCGAGGAGTCGTGGGTTTTCAGTTGCCGGTTGGTTCAACGGTTGGTTAACGAGCTTTTACCTTTCTCATCTTTCTCTCCCTTTTTCTGGTTCGACTTTGCGTTATTTATGTAGCTCCTGGGACGAAAATGTTCTGTCGAGTGCAACCTTCTCGACCTTCCCCTTAGAGATAGGAGTTTGGTCCTTTCCGTTAACCTGACCTATTATAAGCGTTGCCTTGTCTAAGTTCGTGAAGGCCAGTGTTCCGTTTCTGCACCGAGGATGTCGAGATGTTACTCAACGAATTGTTGTGTGTTCGAGGGATTGTAGACCTTCTTTCGGGTGTAATATCGTGACGACTTTGGACCCTTTCTAGGTAGGCGAGGGTTCTTGAAGTCTGGTTAGAGTGAAAACTCGGTGTGGATGTTTGAGAAACTTGCAGGACTAGGAGTTGTCTTAACCCCAGAAAACAACTGTGGACTAGGGACTTGTTCGTCCAAAGGCGGGGACCGTTCAGCTGTTGATCGGTTCATGAGTTGGAGTGGGTCATGTAGCTTCTGCCCTTATACTTTCTTTCCCTACCATTGACCACGCCACAAACAGCTGGAGAGTCGACGGATACTGTGTCAGTTTGTGTTCTTGCATAGGAGTCATTCTAGGACCTCTTGTGTTCTCTGTGGGCGGACTGTCTCGACTAACTTTCGTTACGAACTTTTATCCGTGAAGAAGCAACTCGATTCCTCCTTTCTTTTCGTCCACCGCTTCTGAGTCCTTACCGGAGGGTGTCCCTCACACGAACGTGGCGAAGAGAAATTGTAGATGTGGGTTGCTGGTTGGTTTTCCACATCTGTGGGCGGCGAAGTAGATACGTCTGCTAGAACCGTATCCACGTGTTCGGTGACTAAAGTTTTAACACCTTCTGTCTGAGAGATTGCGAGACCGTCCCGATTGTGGAATGATACTTCTCTTGGTGGATGCACGTTTGGGTAGATTCTGTGTCCACACACGGAAGTGGGACTCTTTGGCACTTCGGGTTCGCGGTTTGACTTCCAGTCGATCAGTCCTTGGAGGGAACTTGTGGACACTCGTGGGTCAGATGGATCCCCATTGGGACCTGTCTACGGAGAGAAAATTCTGGGTGTGACTTTTCTGGTTCACGTTTCACTCACGCTCCT